>NW_006239130.1:499734-554895 GCF_000226075.1 Solanum tuberosum
TAACATTCTTATCCTGCATTAACACAACACCTAAACCAGAATGTGAAGTATCACAATAAATAATAAAATCTTTACCTTCTACCGGTAATGCTAGAATAGGTGCGGTGGTCAAGAGAGTCTTGAGCTTTTGGAAGATTTCCTCACATTTTTCAGTCCATTCAAATGGTATCTCCTTTTTGGTCAAATTAGTCAAGTGAGTGGCAATAGAAGCAAAGTTCTTCACAAATCGACGATAATAGCTAGCCAGTCCCACAAAACTCCTAACTTCCGTTATAGAGCTCGGCCGAACCCAATTCTTAACCGCCTCAATCTTTTTGGGGATCTACCATTACCCTTTTCTTTGAAACTACATGTCCCAAAAATGCAACAGAAGTCAATCAAAATTCACACTTAGAAAATTTAGCAAACAACCTTTGTTTCCCAAGATCACCTAGAACAATACGAAGATGGTCGGCATGCTCTTCCTCACTTTTCAAATAGACCAAAATATCATCAATAAAGACTATGACGAAAGAATCAAGAAATTGCTTGAACACACCATTCATTAAACTAATGAAAGCTGCATGCGCATTAGTCAAACCAAAAGACCTAACCAAAAACTCATAGTGCCTATAGCAGGTTCTAAAGACCATCTTTGGCACATCCTCGGGCCTAATTTTCAACTGATGGTAGCCAGGCCTTAGATCAATCTTGAAGAAAACTGATGCACCTTGCAATTGGTCAAAAAGATCATCTATTCGAGGCAAAGGATACTTGTTTCGAATAGTGACCCTATTCAATTGCCGGTAATCTATATACATCCTCATACTACCATCCTTTTTCTTAACAAACAAAATTGGAGAACCCCACGGGGAAGCACTAAGACGAATAAATCCTTTATCAAGAAGTTCTTGGATTTGAGCCTTATTCTCTCTTAATTTTGTCGAAGCCATGCGATATGGAGGAATAGAAATGAGGCGGGTACCAGGTTCCAAATCAATGAAGAAGACTATATCTTTATCCGGGGGCATACCAGGCAAATCCGTAGGAAACACTTCTCTAAATTCTCACACCACAGGAATAGATTCAATAGAAAGAGACTCAACATCAACATCCCAAATATGAGCCAAATAAACCAAACAACCCTGCCCTACCAGTTTCCTTGTCCGAATGGAAGATATGATCATAGCTTGCTTAGGCTTGTACAACCCCTTCCCACTCTAACTTTTCCCTTCTCAGAATTTCTAATGTTGTAGACTTAGTATTGCAATTAAGCACCACATAATAGGGGGACAACCAAGTCATGCCTAAGATTATATCAAAGTCAGTCATATCCAAAATCACCAAATCAGCCCAAGTATGAAAACCCATAAATAAAATAGGACAAACATCATAGACATACGTGACTATGATATACTTCCCAACTGGGGTAGACACATGGATGGGGGTATCAAGTATATCACAAATTATAGCAAATGTTGCGGTAAGTCACACAGACACATAAGAGTAAGTAGAACCCGAATCAAATAACACATTAGTCATCCGATCACAGACAAGAATAGTACTTGTGATCACTACGTCAGACGTCTCTGCCTCATTCTTGCCTGGAAAGGCGTAACACTGAGACCTATCATCATAACGAGTGACTTCTCTGCATGGCTGCATGTTACATTTGCATGCATTACCATTTCCCCTACCTCTGCGGTGTCGTTGATTTCCTCCTCGCCCACCTTGTGGACGCCCTCGACCATTATTACCATTTCCCCCAGGTACCATTGCTCTAGTCTACTGCTGCGCAGAATCCATCATGTGTGGATGGGGACAATCTCTCCTCATATGCCTAGATTCTCCATAGTTGTAGCATGTACGATCAAAAGATGGCATTCTGCCCATCGAAGGTGCTACTCCCTAACTATCTTGAATGAAATTATGAGGTGGAGTTCCCGAGTAATTACCTGTAGAGGCGGGCATAGGGGACTGAATTGGCCTGCTGCAAGTGTTGGCCGCCCTGACCCCTCGGAGTAAGAACCTTGAAAGTTACTCGGGTTCTTGTCCCTCTTAGCCAATGCCTTAGCCTGAGCATCTTGCCTCACCCCCTCCACTTTCTTAACAAAGTCTGTTACCTCATTAAAGCTCTTCCCTGCAGAGGTCATATGAACAAATAATACCTACAACTCAAAATTTAGTCCCTTAATAAATAAACAGATCCTCTCTTCTTCAGTAGTCACCAATTGAGTAGCATATATAGACAAGGCATGTAACTTGGCCTCATAAGCAGCCACAGACATACCACCTTGCTCCAAAGACATGAACTCATCCTTCTTGCGATCTCTCAAAGTCCTAGGCACATATTTCTCTAAAAAATAGAGCATGAAATTGGGTCCAAGTAAATAGAGGTAAAATTGAAGATCTGCATTCCACATAAGCTCTCCACCACTGCTTAGCCTCACCTTGAAGTTGAAAAGTCACAAGCTTAACCCTATGTGATGGACAATTCCTAACTTATGAAGCCTCTCATAGAGATCTAGGATGAACTCATATGCATCCTCACTCTCAGAACCATGGAACACATGCGGTTTGAACTTGAAGAACTTAGTCGACATCTCATGCTCATTACCAGTCATAACAGGACCTAATAAATGATGAAAGAAAGCATCATTACCTATATTCCCTCCCACCTTGGGGACAATGATAGCAATATGAGGATTGGCGGGAGCTTAGGTTGCTTGAACAGAGGGAAGCACTCTAGGACCAACCAACCCTTTCAAGAATGACATGATCTGCTGAGCTAACACGGGGTCTATGGGAGGAATACATGTTGTCTCAGCCTGCATCTCTTTCTCTTGTCCAACAACCTCTTTATTTTCAACCTCGATATTCTCCTCTACCTCTTCATGATGTGCAGAAGAGGCTTCATTCCTAAGAGCATTTTCAAACAATGCTCCATCCCTAGTAGGTGCCACCCTTCCTCGGCCTCTACCCCTAGCTCTTCCCCTACCCCTACCTCGACCGTGACCTCTCACTGCAGATTCCTCAGCTGGAGCATTGACGGGAGCTACGGTCTTGACGTTGTTGAACCTAATGTTAACTATATATGGACAAAAGAGTGAAAGAGATTAGATACCAATTCTAATCGACAAATACCAATTGGAATGAAGTTATAGCACGAAAGGAGACAAGAGAAAACATAAAGATTTCCTAAAGTCGTATAGCCTTTCGAAGAAAAGTACAGACGTCTCCGTACCGTTCCGCAAGACTCTACTAGACTCATTTTAGTACATCGAGATCAACCAACCTAGGCTCTGATATAAACTTTGTCACGACCCAGACCATCGTGATTGGCACCCACACTAACCCTCCGATGGGAGAGCCATTTATACTAATTAGTTAACCAACCTAATCAACATACTAAAGCATTTAAAGTTACGGAAGCAAGTTTAAATGACTAAATACTGAAGTTCCCTTAAACTTCCAAAAGATCTAACAACGAATTGCAGAAATTAATGCCTAGAACTTGAGAGTTAATGTACAAAAAAACTCTAACAAGATCCATAAGTCTAAACAAGAAGGGTTACAACCCCAAAATAATGAACTAATAACTAACTAGAATGTCCAAGTCCGAAATGTGGACATACACAAAAAGAGAACTCATTGCAGCCTGGAAGAACTGGCTCACCCTTGAATTTGATCGGCGATAACTAATCTTCTAAGCCAGGTTTGTCAATAGCCACCTGAAGATGCCCTGTACTCAACAAAGAAAGAGCAAGTGTTGTATCAGTACACAACCACAGTGTACTGGTAGGATCACACGGCTATCCCACTAAGTGCAACTTATATAAGTTAATACAACATAATAATAACATGCATACACCGAACATATACAATATCATCATCATTTACGAACAACGTACAATTTCACATTCTTAAGATACATAATTATATCAACTCATTAGTCCTCTCATGGGACCCAAACACAAACAGTTAGCATACTGGAATGTGGTACCTGATCCAATGTTTATGCCGGAACGTGGCAACCGATCCCATATTTATGATGGAACGTGGCAACTAGTCCAAGTTAGTATGTCGAAACACAACACCTGATCCATTCAACAAGCCACAATCACAATCACAAGTACATTCTAATAATCATACAATCAAGTCATGATTCATGGCATTCATTGTTCATCTATCTCATTTACAAGAAGTGTGATCAATAATGCAATATTCGCATACATACACATATTATAATGAAGAAAGAACAAACATATATCACACAACCATGAAATCACAACCATCACCTATCTCGAAACAAACTTGAACCCTTAAGAAACTTTATTCTTCCCTTTCCGTATTTTTTCGGCTTGTTCTTGGTCTAGAAAAGATCAATATAACACGGGAATCAATAAGCAATAACTAATTACCTGAATTGCTAACAATTCTATCAACACTAGATCATACCCATGATTCCCATACCTAGATTAGGGCTTTCTTCACCATAATTTCCAGATCAAAACCCTTTCCCATCGATAATTACCCATTACATTACTTTCTATGGATCGAAAGACGGATTCGGGGAGTTAAAATCTTACCTTTAGCCTCAAGAATGGTGAATTTTTTTTAAGAAACCCCCTAGGTTCGTTCCTTAGCTCTCAAGTTAAAAAGTTGTAGAATAAAATGTTTTTGAGGTTTATTTCTGACTTTAAGTCGCGTCTACCCCGCCATGGCCGCACTCACCCTACTACAGTGGCCCCATCCTGGCGGTAGAAATCCCATCACAGCAGCTTGCACGGAACCAGTAAGCAAAATTAATAATTCCAAGACCCCATTTCACAACACACCTTCAACCAACGACACTCAGAAACTACCCGTTCATGCTAAGATCAATTTTGGGAGTTCTACTCACCCAAATTCAATTTCGTAAAGTCATACGGATACCTCAACGTCTTAGCTATCTACTCATGTAATAAAAATCATAATTAAATCACCCAATTCTTACATGATTTTCCCTAGACCTTACTGATTCTCGAGTTTCTTGGTTCCAAAGTGGAAGAGGATCCCCAAAGGATTATCGATGAGGTTTGCAAGTGCTTAATGCTATGGGGGTGTCTTTGGAGGAGAAGGCCGAGCTAGTCTCCTACCAACTAAAGGATGTGGCTCAAGTTTTGTATGATCAATGGAAAAGTGAGAGACCTGTAGGAGCGGGACCGATAGGATGTGATTCGTTTAAGTTTCTTGATAGATTCTTTCTTCTAGAGTTGAGGGAACGAAAAATGCAAGATTTCATAAACCTTCGACAAGGGGGTATGAGTGTGAAAGAGTATACTCTAAAGTTCACCCAACTATCCAAGTATGCTCCAACCATTGTGACGGACTCGAGGGCTAAAATGAATAAATTTGTGATGGGAGTGTCCGACTTGGTAGTCAATGAATGTTGTTCGGTAATGCTTATCCTAAGTATGAATATTTCAAGTCTTATGGTCCATGCCGAACAAATTGAGGAACAAAAACTCAAGAAAATGAATAGGGAGCTAAAAAGAGCTAGAACCGGTGATGGGAACTTCTCCAATGCTAAGTCCGATGGGCAAGGTTGACAAAGGTTCCAATAAAGGTTTTCCAACCAAGGTTCCTCTAGTGCTTCCCCAATGGTCAACAAGGATAGGGTGTCTAACCCTAAGCCTCAAGGAGTTTATGATAAATAAACTACTATGACAAAACCTACTTGTGCCAAATGTGGAAAGAAACATGATGGTAAATTCATAGCCGGTTTGGGTATTTGTTATGGTTGTGGTAAGAGTGGTATTAATTGAAAAATTGCCCAACTCTTACGGCCAAGGGGAGAGAAGACAAGCAAACTCCTCCAAGTGGTTCAAACTCCAATGCTCAAAAGCAAAATCACTTTATGCTCTTCGATCCCAAGAAGACCAAGAGAGCTCCCCGGATGTGGTGACCGGTATGTTAAAAGTATTTTCTATTGATGTATATACTTTGTTAGATCCCAGTGCCACTTTGTCCTTTGTGACACCTTTTGTGGCCATGATGTTTGAAATACTCCCCGAAGTGTTATTAGAGCCTTTTTTGGTTTCTACCCTGGTTGGTGTTTCTGTGGTGGCTAAGAAAGTGTATAGAAGTTGTCCCATTTCTTTGTGTCATAAAGTCACTTTGGTGGATTTAGTGGAGTTAGACATGTTAGATTTTGATGTGATTTTGGGTATGGATTGGTTACATTCATGTTAAGCGTCTATAGATTGTACGACTCGGGTGGTCAAATTCCAATTTCCAAATGAGCCAATTTTAGAGTGGAAAGGGGGCAATTCTATCCCTAGTGGTCAATTTGTTTCTTGTCTCAAAGCTAGGAAAATTATCTCCAAAGGGTGAATTTACCATCTTGTTAGGGTGATGGATGTTGAGTTCGAAACCCCTTCTCTAGAGTCGGTTCTGGTAGTGAATGAGTTTCCGGAAGTTTTCCACGATGCTTTACCCGGTATTCCTCCCGAATGGGAAATAGATTTTGGCATTGATCTTTCACCGAATATGCAACATATCTCCATTCCTTCTTATAGAATGGCTCCGGCCGAGTTGAAAGAGTTGAAAGAGCAACTAAGGGATTTGTTAGACAAGGGTTTTATCCGACCGAGTGTCTCTCCTTGGGATGCTCCGGTGTTGTTTGTTAGAAATAAAGATGGGTATCTTAGAATGTGCATCGACTATCATCAATTGAACAAAGTGACCATAAAGAATAAATATCCCCTTTCGAGATTCAATGATTTGTTTGATCAACTCCAAAGGGCAAGCTATTTCTCCAAAATTGATCTTCGTTCGGGTTATCACCAACTAAGGGTGAGAGGGGATGATACCCAAGACGGTTTTCCAAACTAGGTATGGGCACTATGAATTCCTTGTGATGTCATTTGGCCTAACTAATGCCCCGATGACATTTATGGACCTAATGAATAGGGTGTTTAGGCAATACTTTGATATGTTTGTGATCGTGTTTATCGATGATATTTTCATCTATTCGAGGAATGAGAATGAGCAGATGGACCATTTGAGGATTGTGTTGCAAGTCCTTAAATAACACCAACTATTTGCAAAGTTTAGTAAGTGTGAGTTTTGGTTAAGGTCCGTAGCTTTCCTTGGTCATATTGTGTCAAGCAAGGGTATTGAGGTAGATCCTAAGAAGCCGGATGTGGTCAAGAGTTGGCCTAAACCTGTAAATCCTTCTGATATTAAAAGCTTTTTGGGTTTGGCCGGTTACTATAGGAGGTTTGTTGAGGGTTTTTCCTCCATCGCTTCTCCGTTGACGGCTTTGACTCAAAAGAAGGCTAAGTTTGAGTGGTCGGAGACTTGTGAGAAAAGCTTCCAAGAATTGAAAAATAGACTTTTTCCGCTCTGGTGTTGATCTTACTGGATGGTACGGAAGGTTTTGTTGTATATTGTAACTCCTCCAGAGTGGGTTTGGGATGTGTCCTCATGAAAAATGGTAAAGTGATTGCCTATGCTTTAAGGCAACTCAAAGTACATGAGAAGAATTATCTAACCCATGATCTTGAACTAGCGGCATTAGTGTTTGCTTTGAAAATATGGAGAAATTACTTGTATGGGTCCATGTGGATGTTTTCACCAATCACAAAAGTCTTCAATATGTAATTAGCCAAAAAGACTTGAATCTCCAGCAAAGAAGGTGGTTAGAACTTTTGAAGGAATATGACATTAGTGTCATTTACCACCCCGACAAAGCTAATGTTGTAGCCGATGCACTTAGTTGATTATCCATGGGTAGTGTGGCACATATAGAAGATGAAAAGAAAGAGTTTGTTTGTGATTTGCATAGGTTGGCTCAGCTAGGTGTTCAACTAGTGGATTCCACCAAGGATGACATCATGGCTTATAAAGGCTCTGAATCGTCCTTTGTGGTGGATGTTAAGTCTAAACAAGACATTGATCCTATATTAGTTGAATTGAAAGAATCGGTACTCAAGAAGTCCGTTGAGGCTTTCTCCCAAGGGGGAGATGGGGTACTTAGGTAACAAGGTCGATTATGTGTTCCGGATGTGGATGGATTGAGGGAGCATATTTTAGAGGAGGCTCATAGTTCTCTGTATTCTAATCATCTGGGAACCACCAAGAAGTACCGTGATTAATGGGTAGTCTATTGGTGGAATGGTATGAAAAAAATATCCCGTGATTTGTAGTCAAATGTTCTAATTGTCAAAAAGTTAAGGTTGAGCACCAAAGGCCGGGAGACTTTTTGCAAGATATACCAATTCCCACTTGGAAGTGGGAAGAGGTGAATATGGATTTTATTATGTGTTTGCCTCGTACTCGAAAGCACCATGATTCTATTTGGGTCATTGTTGATACGATGACAGAATCAGCCCACTTTATTCTCGTCAAGGTTTCCCTTTCGGCGGAAGACTATACTAATTTTTATATAAGGGAGATAGTGAAGTTACATGGAGTTTCTTTATCTATTCTTTCAGATCAAGGTACTTAATTTACTTTACACTTTTGGAAGTCATTCCAAAAAGGGTTTGGTACTAAGGTGAAACTTAGCACCGCTTTTCACCCTATGACAAATGGTCAAGCGGAGCACACCATTCAAACTTTAGAGGACATGTTGAAGGCGTGTGTTATAGATTTCAAGGGTAATTGGGATGACCAGTTGCCCTTAATAGAGTTTGCCTACAATAATAGTCACCACTCAAGTATTGTCATGGCTCCTTTTGAAGCCTTGTATGGTAGGAGATGTAGGTCTCCCGTTGGTTGGTTTGAGGTAGGTGATGTTGCTCTTATTTGTCCCAAATCGGTTTTTGAGGCTATTGAGAAAGTTCGGCTCATTAGAGAGAGGTTGCGAACGGCTCAAAGCTGACAAAAGTCTTATGCCAATTTAAGGAGAATGGATTTAGAATTTGAAGTTAATGATTGTGCCACGCCTCGAGCTACCCCCGAGACGTGGACACGGGACCTAAGATCACAAGTGACCCCAACTAACCCTGTTGGCATGAGATGAGCATACTAAGAATAATAATAACTGATGCGGAAGCTAAATAATAATAAAAGTCTGAAATGATAGGGAATACCCATATACTAAAACTGAATATATGGAATCTGAGAGTTTAATACAAGAGAAATATCAAACCTTAATACTAAGTTGAATCTAACTATGTCTGAAATAAGCTTCGAAATTGATTATAAATATTGGGACATGCCCCAACTAGATCTAGCAAAACTGAAACTAAAGACTAAAAGCGATAAGATAAACATATCATTAGTCCTCGAAGAATGAGGACTCACCACTGATGCTGCTGAGCTTAAGATCAGGAACCAATCTATGTGTGATCTTACTGCTGAGGACCTGAACCTACATCATGAGAAGATGTAGCGCATAGTATGCTTCAGTACTTGAAAGGTACTGAGCATGTAGGATAGATTATAGCAGAAATAAACATATAACTGAACAAGCAATAAAGCAAGAACATAATCTGAACATGATATGGATACTGAATATTGAGATAACTAAATACAATGACCAATTTATAACATGCTGAGACTGAATACTGACTATACTGAAATGTGGTCAATGCGAAGGAGTCTGATTGGACTGTAGGAGCTACTAATAACCGATAATAAAACAACATGAGCTAAATGTGGAGTCTGATATATATGCCCCATCGAGAGGACCCAATATACCCTGCCAGTGGTATAGAGGCATGCTGGCGTGATCACTAAAATGGTGCCCACAGAGGAGACTTACAACCTACGTGGCTCGTAGTTTTGGTACTATATGGGTGACTAACCCTAGTCCAACTTGGTAGTATGCTATTCCCAATAGATTAAGTCGATTAACACATTATGACTGAGTTTATGTAATGTACTGGATAGCTCGAACTAACATGCAAACTGAGAATGCACATTTATATACTAATAATGACACATTCAAAACTAAGGCATGTATATTTGAAATAACTGAAATATCTGGCCTAGCATGTGTAATTCAAGAACAAAAGAAATACATAGCTAGGGTTCTGAAATTCATGCAAGAAATGACGTAATAACATGATAATCTAAATTGGAACATTAAATTAACTAATTCATGATGATCTGCTGGAATTTTAAAAACCCTAGGTCAAGTTATGATAGAGGAATCAATAATCTGACTGAAAACAAGGGACCTAATGGGTGAAAGGAAACCACTAGTGAAACCCCACATACCTGGCCGGTGATGAATTCCACGGAGAAATCTTTCAATTTCAGGGCTGGAACTGATGGAATCTTGATGCGTTCTTGAACTAGGGTTGCTCGACCTTTTCTCCTCTTTACACTCTAATTTTCTAAGTTTTTGATGAAAGTTCTATTATGTTTCTAGGCTAAAACTAATCAAAACCACATAGTTTAGGGCTTAAAACAACGTAGTTTAGGGGTCCAACAAAATAGGAAAAGACCAAAAGACCCCTGACTTAAATTGCAGACGGGGCTGACCACGGCCACTTCAACAGACGGTGAAAGGGACCACGGATCGTGAAGATGGTCGTTGTCTGAGGTCCAGGAGCTTGGGGTTCTGGGGTATGATCCACGAGGCCCTACCATGGCCCGTACGGAGGACCGTGGATCATGAAGGTCCCCATGGTCCTCACTTGGGCTGAGGTCTGGAGGCTCAAGTCCGGGGGCCTACTCGATAGACTTCACGAACCACCCCACGACCCGTGTGGAAGACCACGGAGTATGAAGGTCCTTGTGGTCGTCACTTAGGCATGGGGTCTAAGGGACTTGTTGGGGGGGTTACTACCTCGACTATACGGACACGACCATGGTCCGTCATCAAGACCACGGCCCGTGAAGGGTCCTGTGGTTTGATGTCTGCCCTGGAGGGATCCAAGTCATGACCACGGGCAGGTTAACGAACCGTGGACCCTGTCACGGTCCGTGAACCCTGTCGTGGTTCAATGCTTCCGGTAAGTTTCTGCAAAAAAAATTCTAGGTCTGGTTTTCGTTTGTTACAATATCTCCCCCTTGGGATCATTTATCCTCGAATGAGGATGAAACTAGCTGAAATGGAGGGGATGAGCTGCAACCGTACCACTAAACACTGGAAACTGATTTCTGACTGAACTAAGTTCCAAAAACATGCAAATACATTGAAAATGCAAGTACAAACCGAAGGAACATGATACTAAGACTAATTTTACCCATGAATGAATGAAAAATTAAAGAGGAACTATTACCTCAAGTTGGAGTGGAATCGGAAAGAAAGAGTTGAGGATACTTGGACTTCATGACTGCTTCTGCTTCCCAAGTAGCTCCCTCTACGGACTGACTCCTCCACAAAACCTTGACTGAAGCGACTTCTTTGTTTCTCAACCTTCTAACCTGACGATCAAGAATCCAAACTGGTACCTCTTTATAAGTGAGACTATCCTTCACAACCACACTTTCTAAGGGCACAATAGATGCTGGATCACCCACACACTTCTTTAACAATGAAATGTGAAAAACTGGATGCACTGCTTCTAGATCTGCTGGCAACTCTAACTGATAAGCCGCTTTACCAATCCTTTTCAAGATCCGGTAAGGGCCTACATATCTGGGACTGAGCTTCCCTTTCTTGCCAAATCTCATCACCCCCTTCATAGGTGACACCTTCAGGAAGACCCAATCATCCAGTTGGAACTTTAGTTCCCTTCTCCTTACATCTGCATAAGACATCTGGCGACTCTGGGTTGTCTTAAGTCTATCTCTAATGAGTTTCACTTTCTCCATAGCATCAAAAACTGAATCTGGCCCTATCAAGGCTGATTCACCTACTTCAAACCAACAAATATGAGATCTACATCTACGCCCATAAAATGCCTCATAAAGGGCCATCTGAATGCTGGAATGGTAACTATTATTGTAGGCGAACTCTATAAGAGGAAGGTGATCATCCCAACTACCCTTGAAGTCGATCACACAAGCTCTCAACATGTCCTCTAAGGTTTGAATGGTACGCTCTGCCTGACCATCCGTCTGTGGATGAAATGTTGTGCTAAGATTAACCTGAGTACCAAGACCTTCTGAAATGACTTTCAGAAATGAGAGGTAAACTAAGGAACTCTATATGAGATTATAGACAAAGGATCCCCATGCAATATGACTATATCATTAATGTAAAGCTTGGCGTAGTCCTCCGCCGAATCTGTATTCTTGACCGCCAAAAAGCGAGAAGACTTAGTAACTCTGTCTACTATCATCCAAATGGAGTCATGTTGTCTGCGAGTAAGAGGTAATCATGTAATGAAATCCATGTTGATCACTTCCCACTTCAAAGTAGGAATGTCGATCTCTTGAGTCATACCCCCTGGTTTCTGATGTTCTACCTTCACTTGCTGACAATTGGGGAACTTAGCCACAAAGTCTGCTATATCCCTCTTCATGCCATTCCACCAAAAGACTTCCCATAGATCACAGTACATCTTAGTGGCACTTGGATGAATAGAATACCTGAAGTTATAGGCTTCTGCAAGAATCTGTTGTCTCAACTCGCCCACATTAGGAACACATAATCGACCATGATAGCGAAGCACACCATCTCCCCCTTGGGAGAATACCTCTACCCTCTGTTAATGGACTGCACCCTTGAATTTGAGCCATATCGGATCACTTTCTTGTTTTTCCTTAACCTCCACTACTAATGAAGATTTTGATTAATTTTGAATTGTCACGCCACTATTTGATATGCTCATAAGACGAACTCCTAAACGAGTAACCTATGAAAATCCTTTGCTAGCTCTTTTCTTTCTTCCTCAACATGTGCTACACTACCCATAGATAGCCTCCTAAAGGCATCTGCTACTACATTTGCCTTACCCGAATGGTAATGCACACACATGTCATAATCCTTGAGGAACTCAATCCAACTTCTCTGGTGAAGATTCAACTTTGTCTGGGCGAACACATACTGGAGGCTCTTATCGTCTGTGAACACATCTACATGAACACCATACAAGTAGTGTCTCCAAATCTTGAGTGCAAACACCACTGTTGTAAGCTCGAGGTCATGAGTGATATAACCTTATCTCGTTACATTAACACATAGCCTAGGCTGACTCTGGATGCATCACAATAAGTCACATAACCATATGAACCCTCTGGTAGAGTCAAAATAGGAGTTGTAGTCGACCTAGTTTTCAATTCTGCGAAGCTTTTCTCACAATCATCTGACCACCGAAACATGACCATCTTGTGAGTCAACCTAGTCAATGGTGAGGCTATGGATGAAAATCCTTCCACGAACCTTCTGTAATAACTTGCTAGACCGAACAAACTTCTGATATCTACAGGAGAGGTAGGTTTGGGCCATTGTTTCACTGCTTTTATTTTCTGGGAATCCACCCGGATCCCTTTGCTGGATACTATATGCCTAAGGAACGCAATTGATTGTAACCAAAACTCGCACTTGTTAAACATGGTGAATAACTGGCGATCTTTGAGAGTTGTCTCCCAAATGACTCGCATGTTCTTCCTCATTCCTAGAGTAAATGAGGATATCATCAATAAAAATGATAACGAACAAATCCAAATACTGCTTGAACACGCTATTCATCAAATCCATGAAAGCTGCAGGAGAATTGGTTAGACCAAATGAAATAACTACAAATTCATAATGACCATACCGAGTTCTGGATGTCTTCAGAATGTCACTATCTTTGACATTGAGCTGATGATAACCCGATCTGAGAGACATCTTTGAGAAATGACTAGCACCCTGAAGTTGGTCAAATAAGTCATCAATCCTGGGGATGGGATACTTATTCTTGATTGTGACCTTGTTCAACTGCCTATAGTCAATGCACATTCTGAGAGAGCCATTTTTCTTCTTCACGAACAACACCGGGGCACCCCATGGCAAAATACTAGGTCTGATGAAGCCCTTATCTAGAAGGTCTTTCAACTGCTCTTTCAATTCATTAAGCTCAGTTGGAGCCATCATGTAAGGAGGAATAGAAATAAGTTGGGTATCTGGAAGGAGATCAATTCCAAAGTCAATTTCCCTTTCGGGAGGAACTTCGGGAAGATCTTCTAGAAACACTTCTGGAACCTCATTAACAACTGGAACTGACTCAAGAGTTAGGGTGTCGGAGCTTGAATACTTAACCCAAACCAGATGATAGAGATAACCCTTAGAGATCATCTTTCTGGCCTTAAGGTAAGAAATGAATCGACCCATAGACGCTAAGCTACTACCCTTCCATTCTAAGATTGTTTCGTCTGAAAACTGGAAACGAACAATCCTAGTTCTACAATCGACTAAGGCATAACAGGAATGTAGCCAATCCATGCCTAGATTGACATCGAAGTCTACCATTTCTAACTCTACAAGATCTGCTGAGGTGACTTTCTGAGACTGTGACAGGGCAATTTTTGTATACCCGTCTAGCTATAACTGGGTCACTGACTGGAGTAGAGACGGAGAAGGGTTCTAAGAGAGTTTCTGGATTAACATCAAACTTAACTTCTATATAAGGAGTTACAAAGGAAAGAGTAGCCCCTAGATCTAACAAAGCATAAACATCGAGATCAAAGACTTGTAACATACATGTGACTACATTAGGAGAATCTTCCTGATCCTGGCGTGCCTGAAGAGCATAGAGCATTTTTTGGCGCTGTCCGCCACCTGTACCAGATGAGTTAACCTGCTGAGTTGGGCGACTTGCTAGCCCTGCTGAAGTTGTAGACTGGGCTCGATTAGCATTGCCTCATTGTCCCTGTTTAGAAGGACAATCCCTCAACCTGGGACCAGATTGACCACACCCAAAACATTTTTCCTTTTCTGCAAGGCACTCGCCTGGATGGTTCTTACCACACTTAGGGTATGTTGGGTAGGTTTTGGTACTTGTAACACTCCCCTGAGACTTAGAGCCTGATGCCCAACCTTTCTGATCTTGTCTGAACTTGGAGGACGGAACACTAACTGATGAAGGTGCTGGAGCTGAAATTCTTACTAACCCTGCGAACGATTTCCACCACACGACTTTTGTTGAGAATACTCATAGTTTCCAGTCCTAGCCTTCTTGTTCTCCTTAGCCTGTTCCCTAAGCTTATCACCCTCAACCTGCAGAGCATAAGTCATGACCCTAGAGATGCTCATATTTTCCAGCAACATAGCATTTCTACAATCTGTATTTACCAAGTCTGACACTTCATATAGAAACTTGTTCATTTGGGCCCTGGAATCAGCAACTATGTGAGGAGCATACCTCGAGAGTTAGGTGAACTTGAGTCCATAGTCTTGGACTGTCATACTACCTTGCCTTAAGTTCATAAATTCTTGAGCTTTTGCCACCCTTAGCGCTCTTGGGAAAAACCTTTCCAGAAAGGTCTCACTAAACCAATCCCAAGTGATAGGAGTTGCATCTGTACACCAGTTCTCCTTCCACTGAGTTTACCAGATATGAGCTACATCCTTAAGTTGGTAAGATGCTAACTCAACCCGATCATTCCCAGTTACCTGCATCACTTCAAAGATCTTCTTAACCTCATCAATGAAGTTTTGAGGATCCTCACCAATCTGCGATCCTAAATCCTCTGGTCGATTCATCCTAACAAAATCTCACACTCTGGCTGCATCTGACCCAACATTAGCATTTGCCGTAAATGGAGCCCATTGATTGTTCTGGTTGGCCACACTCTAAGCCAACATCTAAATGGCGTCTGGAACTCTGCATTCGAATGTTCTTGATCTGGGACTAGTGAAGTTGCGTTTGCGTTCCTGGAATTAGCCCTACGAGAAGGCATGATCTGAAATGCAAAACGACGAGTCAGAACCAGAAATTTGATCATACCTCACGCACGATAAGAGTAACAAGAAAATGAAGATTTTTTTCCTAAAACACTTCGTAGCCTCTCTTTCATTAGATGTGGTGCGCACTACACACCCATGAAAAAGACTCTACCTAGTGCAGCTTTTCAGACATCCTAGGACACTTAAACCTTGTGCTCTGATACCAAGTTTGTCGCTCCCCGAGCTACCCCTGAGACACAGACACGGGACCTAGGATCACAAGTGACCCCAAGATAACCCTGCGGGCATGACATGAGCATACTAAGAATAATAATAACTGATGTCGAAGCTAAATAATAATGAAAGTCTGAAATGATAGGGAATACCCATATACTAAAATTGAATATATGGAATTTGAGAGTTTAATACAAGAGAAATATCAAACCCAAATAGTAAGTTGAATCTAACTATGTCTAAATTAAGCCTCTAAACTGACTAGAAATGTTGGGACATGCCCAACTAGATCTAGCAAAACTGAAACTAAAGACTAAAAACGATAAGATAAACATGTCATTAGTCCTCGAAGAACGAGGACTCACCACTGATGTTGCTAAGCTAAAGATCGGGCACCAATCTATACGTGATCTAACTGTTGAGGACATGAACCTACATCACGAGAAGATGTAGCGCAGAGTATACGTCAGTACTTGAAATGTGTTGAGCATGTAGGATCGATTATAGCTGAAATAAACATATAACTGAACATGCAATAAAGCAAGAGAATAATCTGAACATGATATAGATACTGAATACAGAGCTAACTAAATACAACGACCAATTTATAACATGCTGAGACTGAATACTGACTATACTGAAATGTGATCAATGCAATGGAGTCTGACTAGACTGTATGAGCTAGTAATAACCGATAATAAAACCACATGAGCTAAATGTGGAGTTTGATGTATACGCCCCAAGGAGAAGACCCAATATACCCTACCCAAAGTATCGAGGCATGCTGGCGCGATCACTAAAATGGTGCCCACAGAGGGGACTTACAACCTTCGTGGCTCGTAGTTATGGGACTATTTGGGTGACTGACCCTAGTCCAACTCGATAGTATGCTACTCCTAATAGATTAAGTTGATTAACACATTATGACTGAGTTTCTGTAATGTACTGGATAGCTCGAACTAACATGCAAACTGAGAATGCACATTTATATACTGATAATGACGCACTCAAAACTAAGGCATGTATATATGAACTAACTGAAATATCTGGCCTAACATGTGTTATTCAAGAACTAAAGAAATACATAGCTAAGATTCTACAATTCATGCAAGAAATGATGTAATAACATGATAATCTAATTTGGAACATTAAATTAACTAATTCATGATGATCTGCTAGAGTTCTAAAATCCCTAGGTCTAGTTATGATAAGGGAATCAAGAATATGACTAAAAACTAGGGACCTAATGGGTGAAAGGAACCTACTAGTGAAACCCCACATACCTGGTGACGAATTCCACGAAGAAATCTTTTGATTTCGGGGATGGAACTGATGGGATCTTGTTGCGTTCTTGAACTAGGGTTGCTCAACCTTTTCTCCTCTTTATGCTCTAATTTTCTGAGGTTTTGATGAAAGATCTGACTTAGGTAAGTTCTAGTTATGTTTCTAGGCTAAAACTAATCAAAACCACGTAGTTTAGGGTTAAAAAAATGTAGTTTAGGGGTCCAATAAAATAGGAAAAGACAAAAAGACCCTGACTTAAATTGCAGACGAGGATAACCACGGCCACTTCCATGGTCCGTGAAAGGGACCACGAATCATGAAGATGGTCGTGGTCTGGGGTCCAGGAGCTAGAGGTTCTGGGGTCTGATCCACGAGGCACTACCACGGCCTGTGTGGAGGACCACATACTGTGAAGGTCCCCGTGGTCATCACTTGGGCTGAGGTCTGAAGGCTTAGGTTTGGAGGCCTACTGGATAGCCTTCACGGACCACCCCGCGACCCATGTGGAGGACCACGGACCGTGAAGGTCCTCGTGGTCTTCACTTGGGCGTGGGGGTCTAAGGGACTGGCTGGGGGGAAACTACCTCGACTATACGGACGCCACCACGGTCTGTCATCAAGACCACGGCCTGTGAAGGGTCCCGTGGTCTGATGTCTGGCATGGAGGTATCCAAGTCATGACCACGGGCATGTTAATAGACCGTGGACCCTGTCACAGCTCGTGAACCCTGTCGTGGTTCACTACTTCAGGTAAGTTTCTGCAAAAGGTTTTCTAGGTGTGGTTTTTGAGGTGTTACAGATTAGGTCTATTTGAAAATCTCACCTATGAAAGGTGTGATGAGGTTTGGAAAAAAAGGGACACTTGGTCCCCGATATGTGGGCCCATATCAAATTTTGAAGCGTATTTGGAATGGTGCCTATGAATTGGACTTGCCAAATGAGTTTACACCGGTTCATCCGGTATTTCATGTTTATGTGCTTAAGAAGTGTATTGGAGATCCGATATCCATTATTTCCTTAGAAGGGTTGGGAGTTGATGAAAGCCTTTCCTATGAAGAGGCCCTGGTAGAGATCCTTGACCAGCAAGTCAAAAGATTCAGAAACAAGGAAATAGCTTCCGTAAAGGTTTTGTGGAGAAATCATTTAGTCGAGGGTGCTACATGGGAGGCCGAGGCCATTATGAAGTCCTGATATCCTCATCTCTTTCCTTCTATTCCTATTCAAGCTTGAGGTAATTAGTTCCTCTTGAGTTTTAGTGTTTGGGAGTCATGTGTGTTATATGAGCTTTCCCATGACTTCCTTATGTTATGCATGTTCTTTGTGAAATTCATGTTAATGAGAAAATGTGTTTTCATGATTTATGTTCCTAATGTTGTACATTTAGTATAAGTTTCCTATTTGACCTCATGAGATGTGTTGATGAACATGTCTTAGGATGATTTCGAGAGTGATTGCATATTTGCTCCATGATGTTGTGTTGAGCATTATTTTAGTTGGAGAAGGTAATTCTCCTATGAATATGAGAAATATTGAGTTTCATGCATATTGGGTTGTTAGATGTAACTCCTACTTCCTTGTATTGCATTGACTATATTTGGAGATGGAGTTGATGTTTCCTCTTTTGAAATGTGCATTATTTTAATGCATCATGCATAATGGGCTGCTAGTCTTAAGTCTTAATTTCTGTAAGGTGTCTAGATCATCATTCGAGGACGAATGTTCCCAAGGGGGAGATATTGTAACACTCCGAAAACTAGTAGGCTTCGCTAGAGGTTGACGTTAGGGTTAGAACCTTGAACGTACCTCCCTGTACCTTAAAAATTTATGTTTTCATGTTAGAATGTCAAGGCCTAAACCCCAAGGACCAACCATGGGTCCTTGAGGAAAGGCCTCTAACAGATTGCCTGGTAGTGACCCATGGAGGGCACCCACGCATAGTCAACCCACGCTCCGTGGGTAGGCAACCATGGTTCAAGGCTGCAGAATCAAGCCATAGACCCCGACCCACGCTTCACCAGCACAGGCCGTGGGTCCATCCACGGTCCGTAGGTGAGGGGGTCGTGGATCACACCTGGAAGGCAGTTTTTTGGAGTTAGTTGAGGGGTAGCTTAGGATTTTCCATTTTAATTAACTATTAAGTGACGTCTTTTGTTCTATTATTTTAGACTAATTATATAAGTGCTTTATGCCCCTAAACTAAATCATCTAAGTCATAACTACCAACTTCCCAAATCAAAATCAATTCTCCCCAAAATCTTCTCCCTAGAACTTCAAGGAAGAAGAAGAAGAAGATCAAGCTAGGGTTTGAAGTAGAGGCATTTTCCAATCAATTTCGTGAGGATTCTTCATCAAGGTATGGTAGTCCTTGATCCATGGATAATTTTCATCCATGGAGTCCTTCCAAACTCAATTTGAAACTAGTAATTTCCCCAAAAAACTAGGGTTTTACTCTAAGTCATGGATTCCTTTTCAAAAACGTTTCTATTGATTTAATTACTTTATATTATGATTGAATTGTTGTTTTGTTATGGTTTTATGATGAAATCTCCCAAGAATCCATGAAATCCCCTATTTCCCCAATTTATGCCTTTGTGATGGTGACTTGATAAAGGAAGAATATTATGAGATTGTGCTTGTAGTAATTTAGTTATCATGTTATTATCCCTATCTAATGTTGTAAATCTAGATGTATTGGATGGAAGGTGATCTTTGACACTAGAAGGGTAAAACATGAGAATTATACATGATTGTGGATTCATTGTATATGCTTAATGAGCATGTTTATAATCTATTTGTCGTGTTGATTGAAAGGCCATTCTCATAAACACATGATGAACATGATGTGAAAGTTTTTCTCATAATATGATGATTCTAAGGTTGAAATTTCATTCTCACCTAGTGAATCTATGAGCTAATTTATGAATTGTGGATGGAGTGTTAAGGAACTTTTCATGCATGTAAACTCAATTCAAGACTAAACATGTAATTATGAGAAAGTAATGCTTAGCACCAAGTTGATAGTGAATATGAGATAGAGGCTCTCTCGTTAAGTAAGGCCGGGTTTCTAAAGGAAATCTCATGAGATGGAAGCTCCCCCGTTAAGTAAGGATGGGGTTTCTAGTAAAAATCTCCTTATCCCATAACTATGTGCCCTCATAGGTTATTTAGCTAGTGGATCCACCTAAAAGCTAATACATTTTAGTTCTACCTTAGGCAAGTAGGACACCTCTTTTTGGTGTGGGGCATGACACCGGATTCCATGTTAAGCTCACATGGTCTATGTCGGCTAAGCCTTATTCTCCATGTAATCAAGAAGATGAATTATAAACTATGATTGCTCAAGAAGCTTTACATAGCATGGGTAGGATTATGGGATCATACTTATGCATGGCACAAGTAGACTTTGAGGGTACTCATAGTATGTTTCCATTATGTTGTGATAATTTATATATTCAATATGCTCGTGACTTATGCTTTCCCACTAATTTTCATGAGGATTCTCAAACTTGGTAAAGTTCATGCTCTTCAACTAAAATGCCCCTTTTTAGCATGTTTTAAGGGTTTTGTGCATGACAATCATACTTAGTATTTTTGTACTAACCCATATTTCTCTATATTTTCTCCAAAGTGTAGGTTCCGATTCTTAAGGCGATTCTCTTTTGGTTCAAGCTGGGATTGACTATTCTCCTTGCTTGTGGTGAGTTCTCATGATTCGAGGATGAGACATTTTATTTTGAGTTTCTTTTTTTTACTTTCTCTTTTCGGATTATGTTGTTGGGGCCCTATTTTTACTCATGAATTGTAATAGATGGCTAAATGAGACAAGTTAGACTTCCGCTTTCCTTTTATAAAGACTTTTGGACTTAAATGTGTTTTTACTCTTATTGTTCTACTACTTTATGTCATGATATGCTAAGTAGCATATATGGATCCTTTCGGGGTTCTATGTGTCTTGTTACGTGTAGGGGGTACCCTTGGGTCGTGACAAAAGGTCATTTATAATTATTACAGTGATTAGTTAGGGTACAAATATATTAATTACAAAAATATGACATTTACAACAATATATGACCAAGGCTATTCATTCCTTTGTTTAGTATAATGTTAAAGAATTAGTAACCCTATTAACTACTAAAATGAAATTTACAAACAAAATACAAACTAGAAACACACTAAATTTAACTGCTTTTAGTATCAATTAGAAGGCCTTCCATTCCCTCTATCCATAGAGTCCATTGGCATTTTGAAGAGCGATATAGAACTTCATACTGTATAATTCTACATATGATGAATTCATAGAGACCCACGATGACAAATAAGAAAGAGGGAACACGAATTCATGAAAACTCTGACAGTTGACCTCCTCCTCCAGCTAGTCCTACGCGTGGTTGAGAAGTCATCCTTTTTTAAATAAAAATTATTAAATTCGACCATGTGTTTGGTTACGATCCTAGGTGCGTATTATTTCTTTTTTTTAAATGTCTAGTATGCAGCTATGCTCCTAGGCCAATCTTTATTTATAAAACTTAGCGAATAACACAATATCAAAATAATAAATCATTAAATAACATATTAACAATAAACACAAAAATGTATTCAATTAATAAAAATATCCAAATAAAGGGCAATATATAAAGTTCAAATTCTAAAAAAATGAGTCCCAGCGGAGTCGCTAGATTAGTTACATGTATTTTGGACCTCTCTTCGGGATGAGACAGTCCTATTTTGAATCATAAAAGTTAAAGAGAAAAATATTTTATTTTTCAAACCAAAGAAAGGTTATTCATAAATATTGTCATGATTATTAGAATACAAATATATTAGTTACAAAAATATGACCTTTACAATAAAAAATGACAAAGGCCATACATGACTATGTTCAGTCTAAAGTTAGAAAATTAGCAACGCTATTAATTATAAAATATGACATTTACAAATAAAATACAAAATATAAAAAAACTAAATTTAACTACTTCCAGTATCAAACAGGATGGTCTTCCATCCCCTCTCTCCATTGATTTCATTGGCAAATTTATACACTATTGGTTTAACTAAGGTTAATTAGTTGACGGCTATTTGTTAAATAATAAAATTAGTTGATGGTTGATGGAGCAAGGCCATAACTTAATTAATACCCTATTCAATTTAACCGATATATTGGAATAAATTAAATGAAATTTAACGATTAATAAGTTATGCTAGAAAAATATGTTGCGCCGTCATTCAAGAGTGCCATTCTCTTCCAGGTAACAACACGTTAAATCTCCAACTTCCTCCATGTGTATATGCAATTGTAGGATGCTACATCTACATTAATTAGTATAGTAATATTTTTTAGGAAAAAGAAACAAAGCTTATTGATGTTTTGGAAAGCTGCTGGCCAAAATTGGGCAAATCAATTTATGCTCATCAATTTACGTGATGATTACCATATTAAAGAGGAAATTAACGATGGACATGTTGAGTTAATCATTAGGAATGTTACAATGTGATGTAGTTTTTGTATAATAATGGTCTGTTGCATACTAATTTTTATTACCGAAGGTAAGTGATGGCTTAGTCTGGTTTGAGTTGGAAAATTTCTTAGGGTTATCATATTACAAATCAAGTTTTGACATATTAAGACAAGTAATTAAATATTATGTGTACTTTTTTATATGAACACCATCAGATTTATTATATTTTGGTGATTGAGACTTAACCCTTGGCTTAAAATTTAGGAATATGAGACTTGACATATTTAGTTGACTCCAAAATTTATGAATTTAATTATAGATTAGGGTGAATTTTGGGTCTAGGCTAAACATATAGTAGTATGGGTGTCTACGGATTTGTTTACTTACGGATAATGCATATTTGATAGATTGGGAACAGTTGAAGCTTTGTGAAAGAGAAAGACAAGATCTTGAGGATTCGTGATATGTGTTCAGCATTCGAGGTATGTTAAGACTTTCAGACTTTGTTGAAGGACGTTTTTCTAATTAAAGATTAAAAATGGAATAAACCATGGGTAAGGGCAAAAGATGGGGGTCTCGTACCAATGGTGTGACGGGCATTACCGGTGTTATAAAGGGAAAGTTTATTACTATAGAATGTGGATTGTAATCCGAGAATGCCAAAGCATATGGGCATTAGCTGATGTATTATTGACTTGACTTCTTTGTGTGATTGTATTTCTTTATTGAGAAAGATGGGGGTCTCGTACCAATGATGTGACAGGCATTGGTACGAGTACCGATGTTATAAAGGAAAGGTCTATTTCTATAGAATACAGATTTTAATCCGAGAATTCCAAAGCATATGGGCATTAGCTGATGTATTATTGACTTGACTTCTTTGTGTGATTGTATTTCTTTATTGAACCTGTATAATTGTGACAGTTGAAGTGGTTATGTATTATGTTAACATTTGATTGATTGACATGCACCATCATCCCCTTTATTGAAATCATATTGTGCACATGCATTGACATGAGATTGAGTATAAGTTGGGCACGTGGAGATCGTCCGTGCGAAAATTATTTGATTGTATGATAGTGCGTTGAGATCATCCTCACAGACACGTGGAGATTGTCTGTGTCAGTATATGGACCTCGCAAGTCCCCCATGGGTCATGAACTCTCGATGTATTTCCGAGGAGTATCATGTATATACGGTTGAGAGAGTACTTGGCATCTGAGACATATCATTTCATGGTGACACATTGCATTGCATATCATTACATCATTTATTCTTGTTGATTTCGTGCTTTATTGGTGGTTGTACATTACGTGAAGTTTGATTATCCCTATTGATGAAAACTTGGTTGATAAGTATAATGTGGACTTGTAAAATTAAAGAATTATTTTCTTATATACTCCTATCACTACTTCTTCGTTGTCGGTCTATGAGATATACTGGGTACGCGTGGTTTCGTACTCATACTACACTTGCTGCACTCTTTTATGGTGCAGATTATATTTCAAATTCGAGCGTATTTCTTGGAGCTTGAATTTGAGTTTGGATTATCTTGAAGTTGTGGTGAGCTGCTTGAATATTCTGCGGTCCATACCTTCATCTATCTTTATTTATTAGGTTGTTTTGGTATTCTGATAGGATATTTCTTAGGTTTAGACTTGTATTGACTTTTAGAAGCTCTTGTACTTATGACACTAAATCTTGGGGTGGTATTTCAGTTTTCTACATTTTTATATAAAAGACTTAGTAAGTAAGATATTTACTGCTACTCACTTTTCCATATTTTAAGTAGAATTGGTTAACTTATTGGGTTGGCTTACCTATCGATTGGGAACATAGGTGCCATCACGACTTGTGATTTTGGGTCGTGACAATATCCAATTAATAAAAATAGTCAAATAAAGGCCAATAAATGAAGCTTGAATTCTAAAAAAAAGATTTCTCCAGTGGAGTCGCCAAATTTGTCACACCTCTTAGTGACTTTTTTTCGGGTTGTGACGGTCTTATTTTAAAAATAAAAGATAAAGAAATAAATTAATTTTTTTTCAAACCAAAGAAAGGTCATTCATAAATAAAGTTGAAACGGAGCTCTAACATTGATATTAATGATTTGAGAAGAATTGGTGATGGAGTTGTATCAATGAAGTTCCAACAAAATTGGAAGTTTTAACTTGATGGTGCAATTGTTTATTAATTGAATTTCATTTGAAATAATTTAAAGTTTGAGGGTGATTAAGTAGTGTCAAATCACCTGACAAATAAATTGAAATGAAAGGAGTATATTTTTAACAGAAAAGGATCAAAAATACCCCTGAACTATTGGAAATGGATCACATATACCCTCCGTTTGATTTTGGGGTCAAAAATACCCTTACCGTTGGTGTATTGGCTCACTTTTACCCCTCAAAACTAACAGATGCCATGTCACTTAAAAAATCACATAAAATCATATTTTTTTGCTGACTTGGAAATTCAAATGGACAAAACTCCCAACATGGCAGCAACAATCCACAAGTGGGGTGGGTGTAATACACCCTTGGCTCAATAAAAGTCCTAAAATGACAAAATTACAGCGAAATTAACACAACATTTTGATACGAAATTTTTATTTCACAATTCTTTATTAAAAAAAATACAAACTTTAATCACTTTTCAGTTTCTTCGGATAGGAGAACGGCAATGGAAGGATTTTTTTTGTCCATTTGAATTTCCAAGTCAGCAAAAAAATATTGTTTTATGTGATTTTTTAGGTGACATGGCATCTGTTAGTTTTGAGGGGTAAAAGTGAGCCAATACACCAACGGTAAGGGTATTTTTGACCCCAAAATCAAACGGAGGGTATATTTGAGTTACAAAAATATGAATTTTACCACAAAAAATACCAAAGTCATTTATGACTATGTTCAGAAGTCTAATGTTAGGGAATTACCAATCCTGTTAATTACAAAATAAGACCTTTACAAACAAAACTAAAATACAAACAAATAAAATTTTAATACTTTCATTATCAAACTAGAAGATCTTCCAGTACCTCTTTCCATTGAGCCTGTTGGCGCTTTAAAAAATCGTATAGAAATTCATATTGTGTAATGCTATAGATGACAAATTCATAAAGATCTTTAATGAGAGGGAATACGAAATCATGAACACTATAGTTGTTGACCTCCTCCTATGGCTAGTGTTGTGTTTGTTTGAGGAACCTTCTTTTTTCTAAAAATAAAACTTGATTAAATGCCATAATGTGTTCGGTTACAATACTTGGTTCATATTTTTATTTTTTTTAAAAGTCTTGTGTGTGACTACGCTTCTAGGAAAAAAAAATTCCCGTAAAATTAGTGACTACCACAATATTTAAAATAACAAATCATGAAATAACATATTAACAACAAACACAAAATGTATCCAATTAATAATAATAGCCAAATAATGGTCAATATACAAAGATCGAATTATAAAAATAGTGGTTTTCCAAACATAGTCACTAGATTTCACTACTAAAAAACTGCCAAAAAACGATGGCCAAAAGTGACGAACTGCATCGCTTTTTTGGTCAAAATCAATGGAAAAAGGACGTAGTCATGTTCGTCACTTTTTGGCTCGACGCTTTTCAGAAAGCGACGGACTGCGTCGCTTTTTTTATATTTTTATTTATTTATTATTTCCAAAAAGCGACGCAGTCCATCACTTTTCTAGAAATTTATATTCTGAAAATCCCATAAAAGCGACGGACTAAAGGACATTGTCCGTCGCTTTTCTGGAAATTAATTTTTTGAAATACCGAGAAATGCGACGGACTAAAGGACCCTGTCCATCGCTTTTCTTGGTTTATTTGAAAAAAATAATGCAAAAATGCGACAGACAAAATAACCCTGTCCGTCGCTTTTTTTCTCCAATTTTTCGACAGCAAAAACTGGCAGTTTCCGCTGCCCACTTGCAATTATAAATCAATTCAATTCATATTGCAACCCAATCAAACAAAATATAATGTAAACATCACACACAACATATAAAACAAAAAACTTAAATCAATCTTCAAAAATATCTAAATCACAATACAAAACTTATAAAGTCATTAAAAATGTGTTTCAAAATTACAAAATCATCCTCCTCCTCACTGTCATCGTCGGTGTCCTCGGGAGCCGAAGATGTAGTAGGTTGACGAGCGAGGTTCATCACTTGTTCTTTAATTTGCTAAATGGCGCACTCATGTTTTGTTGTTCAGCTACTCTTCCCCGCTCAGACTCTTCCAGTGCCGATGTAAGTTGTGCTATTTGAGCCGACATAGCAGCAATCTGAATAATACAATCTTCTTTTTAGGCCAACCAGAATATCTTAGTTCAATAATCTCATGAATGACACCATAATATTCAATAGTTTGGCCAGTACATCAACATCACCTTGTATGAAGAGACCACAATTATTTGTTTTCTTATTCCTAGAAACTTCTTCAGTTTGAAACTTAAAACCATTGACACAATACTTATTCATTGTCTGAATTTGAGATTCAGGTCCACGTGCAACTTCTTTCACTAATTGCAAATGTTCGACATTTGAGTATTCATCGTAAACATATATATTGTTGTTTAAAATAATATAATTTAGTATAACATGAATACATTATTAAATACTTATTGATTCAATGTAAGCTTGCACACTTACATATTCTGTTAGCCATTTGGAAAATTCAGTATAGATGGCTTCATTACCCTATGTGTTTATGAACAAGTTGATCATTGTACATTGAGATATTTCGTTAGTTAATGAACACTTATTAGTATGTATGTAGTTTGATAATATATTTTTAACACTTACTTGAGATATGGTTGAATCTCTGGACAATTAAGCAAAATATGTGTCACAATTGATTACACTTCCATACTAGTGAAGCTTCGCTTTCCACGTTTTTTAGATCCTCAACCATTTTGATTAAAAATTGATATAAGTGGAAATAAAGGATCAATATCACCTTCATGATTGCGATTGGGCCTGTTTCTCCTACGTGACACATCAGTCCCAAAGTAATAGGAATAAAAATCACCAGTTTCTCTACCAATATGACCTTGAACAACTGATCCTTCGATCTTTCCCCTTTGCTTAATTGTTTGCTTGGAACTGCCAATTTTTCTGCATGTATATATCTATATATGTTAAAAAAGGAAAAAAACTTAATGATTAACTATTTTATTTACTGAATATTTCAATGATTGTTACCTCTCAAATGGATATATCCATCTTGTTTAAATTGGACCTCCGAGGCGGGACTCTTGTACAAGGTGAATTGGAAGAGACTCCATCACATCAAAGAAACCACATGGAAAGATCTTCTCCAACTTAGTAGTACTAACAAGAATATTTTCTTCCATCCTCTCCAAACTACTCTCCTACAACTTTCCAGAACACAAATCTTTAAAGAAAAGACTTATATTGGTTTCCATATCCTTTCGGGTAGATGGCTAAAAGCGATTGGAATTAAAGTTTCCATGAATACATGATAATCATGACGTTTCATACCTATCAATTTTCCTTCATTCATATCTACCCGTTTTCCTAAATTCGAAGCATAGCCCTTTGGCATCCTCAAACATTTAACCCACTCAGAAATTTCACGTTTCTCATCCAATGTGAATGAAAAACTGGCTTTAGGCTTAACTATTTTATCATTTTGTAATTCATGTAGCCATAACTCTCTTCTCCTACAATATTCCTTTATGTACATTCTAGCTTTTGAATTGTCTTTTGTCTTTCCCTTAACATCCATTACTATGTTAAACAAATTGTCAAAATATTGTTTTTCAATGTGCATCACATCAAGATTATGTCGTAACAGATTGTCCTTCCAATACAGAAACTCCCAAAATATGCTTTGTTTGGTCCAATTATGTTCAACACCATATCCAGAAAGTCTAGAAGGTGAAGCTTCTATAACTTTAGGTAATTGAGAAACTCTTTCCCAAATTTGATGCCCTATGAGTAAATTAGGTGGGGGGTCACTTTCAAACTTATTTTTTCCTAAATGCATTTTTCATCTTACTAAACTCATGGTCCATTGACAAGAATTGCCGATGACGATCAAACAATGTATTTTTTCTACAATACTTTAAAGTGAATGCCTTGCTATTTTCCATGCAGTACGGTCATGCTAGCCTTCCAGTTATCATCCAACCAGACAACATCCCGTATGCAGAAAAATCATTAATAGTCCACATTAAAGAAGCACGCATAAAAAAAAATTATGCTTAGTTGATATATCAGAAGTCAATACGCCTTCAAACCACAATTGTTTGAGCTCATCTATCAATGATTGTAGATGGAGATCAATCAAACTTTTTAGATTACGGGGATCTGGAATAACACAACTTAGAAAGATGTAGTGACTGGTCATGCACATTTCAGGAGGAAGATTATACGGAGTAAGAAATATCGGCCAACATGAATAAGGCGAAGCAACATTAGAGAATGGTGTGAAGCCATCTGCACACAACCCAATCTAACATTTCTTGGTCCACTAGCAAAATCAGGATATACATTATCAAAATACTTCCATGCTTCACCATCATATGGATGAGACGAGACACCTAGCTGCCTTATATATTCACGATGTCATCTCATATGTGGGGCAGACCTCATCGATGCATACAACCTCTTTAACCTAGGAATAAGAGTTAGATAATGCATCGCCTTAACTGGGACCATCTTTCCAGCCGGAGTCCTCTTATAATGAGCATGTCCACAAAACTTACAATTTTCTAATTTACTATCAGTCTTGTAAAACAACGTGCAGCCATTAACACAACAATGAATTCTATCATACGTCAATCCTAACTTGGAAACCAAACGCTTTGCCTGCATTAAGAACATTCCAATCTGATTTAATCAGTTGCGGATCCAAGATTTTTGGCTCGTGGGTGCTCACTTCTTTTAATATAAAATTATTATAAATCACATAGTATGGGTGCATAGTTATTTAAATGCAATGTTTAAAACATTAATGAGAAAAAATACGATTAATACTGCCATAACAAAAGCAAAAAAAAACAAAAATACTTTTGAGGAAAAAAATTTATCTTAAAGGATTTCTTAACAAAATAGCCAACATTTCTCTAGAAAAATGAGAAAAGTGATTGAATATGACTTTTTAATTTTATCATGTCACGAGAAATTCATAAACGTAAATGAAATTATGACTAAAAGTTGAGTATAAAAAAGATTAAATAAGAAAGAAGGAAAAAAAAGTAAAAACATGTGAGATTTTATATTGGTAGAGAGAGAGGGAAATTAGAAAATGTGTAAATAATTGTTCAAAATGAGAATCGAACCCTGGACCTCCTCTAAAACAACGCATTCATCCTTGTTATTAAACCAATGCACCCATCAGGAGATCTATTCACCGGGTGCTGAACATTTTATATATTCAAATTAATAAGAAATTACTATATATATATAAATAGTTTTACGTCGAGGTTAATGGGTGCTCGAGCACCCGGAAAATCGCATGTGGATCCGCCCCTGTTTAATATTCATTAATCTAACCGCAGCTGACAAGGAAGAATTCAGACTCCCTTCACATAGTGGACGACTAGGCTCTTCTAAATTGTCATAGAAACGTCTTGCTTCTTCATTAGGATCTTCATCAAAATACTGTTCGGGTTCCATCCTACCTTGAACCCCGAAAGTTTCATTGATCATTTCATGAACCCTATCATGTTCAATCTTAATTTGTCCATGTGGTGCAAGCATATTATATTCATCCACATGCATCAAATTATAAAACATACCGTTCAATCCATCTCTTTCTCCATGATCAATCCATACAAAATATCTATGATTAAAGCCATTACGGTACAAATGAACCATGGCTGTATTTGGTTCAAAACATTTTAAGCACCTACATGCACTACAAGGACATCTAACCAATACATTATTCTTGATAATATCAAGTGTCATTGTTTCAATAAAATCTCTAACACCGTCAATAAACTCAGGTTTCAAAACAACACCAGTTTCATAATGCATATTATACATCCACAAATGATGATCCATCTACAAAAATATAGATATTTAATTTTATTATTAATTTTAATAATAATTTTACTACATTAAAATAATTTATATTGTTAATATAAATACTACATTTCAAGATGTACAAAGTTAAAGCTTAATTAATTAATGTCTACTAATTATATAAATCTGTTTTTAACAGTATAGAGGTTATTCAATTCTAGTTTACCATTTGTTTTATTAAAAGAAAAGGCAAAAATTACAAACCATAACACTATTTTCTCCTAGTTTACATAATTTAATTTTACATATTCATTAATTTGCTTTTTGAAATTTTTACAATGGTTAGTTTATTTTTATCATCTATATGCATGGTTACATAGTGTCTTTAATTAGAAAGTCAAATAAATATTTTTCTCAATTTTATTCTTTGCAAATTTTGTTAGTATAACACTAACAATTACTTTCAAAATGTTATTTTTTTAATATATATATATAGAACTAATGTGTTTATCAAGAGCAAATGTTCCATAATCATATGATATACCAATAAGTAATACGTAGTCATTATGTGTTTTAAAATTAAAATGCAATCTTTCAAAATCCAAATTTCATTGTAATATAGTTATAAATATAGTTATGATAGTGTTTTGGAATTGAAGTTGTGCACAAACAAAACATTAAGGATCCTTGAAAAGGATGAAAGAGAAGTAAGGGTTAATGAGAAAAAAATTCAAAAAAATACTTTGGTGTGAGAGAATAGTCATCATTGTGTATCATATAATTATAATTAATTGATAGTTTTAATTATATCATTTGACTTTCTATTTTTTTACTCCTGTTAATATTAACATTATTATGACAACAACAAAAAATTGTATAAATATTTAGGCTTGATCTCTTGGAGAAGAAAAGATTTCTTTGGAGAATGTTATAAATAAATGTATTCTGCAAAATATTTTGTGAATCTGCTGTAGTTGGATTAACATAGAGTTTGTACTAACAAATACTTATAACAATAACTTTACATAAACATATACAAGAAAGTTTAAAACATGTCCTCAAAAATAAAAATTAATATCATAAGCATAAATTAATGACTGTAAAAATGCATACCAGGATCTGTAACAATAGAATGAAATAGAAAGGAAAAATCGATTCCACTGAATGCAAAGTGTCTCCTTGTCAGTGAGCCACTCAACAGGAGCAAAGTACTCAAATATTTAATTGTGCAGAAAAAGAAGCAGAAGTTCAGAATCAAATATTTAATTGTGCAGAAGAAGAAGAAAAAGTTCAGAATTTTCGTTATTATAAAATGAGAGGAAACCCTTCTATTTATAGACAACAAAGGGTAGTGTGAACAAATGTTTATTGTGCCTTACCGGAAATGTCACAACTCTTTGGAAAAGTCACACAACTTTTCAGAAAGGTCACAACCTTTCATAAATGTTATAACTTTTCATAAAAGTCACAATTCTTCATAAAAGTCACAATTTTTTATAAAAGCCTAAACTTTTCAATAAAAGTCGCAACTTTTGATAAAAGTCACAACTTTTCATGAAAGGAGGAGGCTACTTTTGGAAATAAATAAATTAAAAGAGAATCTATGTTTGTGGTGGCGCCACATAGGCGGGCCTAAGGTTCTCTTTTTTATATACTTTTATATATATGATATATGATATATGATATGATTCCTAATTAACTTTTCAAGTTATTATAAATTTATTAAGTTCAATAAAATTCTAATTAATATAGGTTCAAATTTATTAAGGTCAACAAGATTTCAAGTTCACATTCCTAATTAAGTTCAAGTTATAGTAAATTCAAGTTATAATTAACTATAAGTTCTAATTAAATTGTAATTCAAATCTCTAATCCCAAATTCAAACTACCTAGTTCTAAAATCACAAATTCAAACTATTATAGTCCTAAATTTTCAAATTCAAACAAGTCTTAAATTTCAAATTCAAACTTGTCTTAAAATCACAAATTCAAACAAGTCTTAGAATCCCAAAATCAAACTAGTGCTAATTAAAATCTCAAATTCAAACTATTAATCCTAAAATCTCAAATATAATTCAAACTAGTGCTAAATTCCAAATTCAAACTATTCTTAAAATGACAAATTCAAACTAGTCCTAGAATCCCAAAATCAAACTAGTGCTAATTAAAATCCCAAATTCAAACTATTAATCCTAAAATCACAAAGATAATTCAAACTAATCCTAAATTTCAAATTCAAACTAGTCTTAAAATCACAAATTCAAACTAGCCCTAAAATCCCAAAATCGAACTAGCAAGTCCTAAAATCCAAAAATCAAACTAACTCAAAAAATATCCAAATTCAAACAACTCCTTAAATACCCTAATTCAAACTAGTCTTGAAATCCCAAAATCAAACTAATTAACTCAAGAAATACTCAAATTCAAACAAATCAAAGGATACCCTAATTCAAACTAACCCTAACATTAAAAAATTTCAATTCACTCACTAACTAATAATCTCTAATTCAAACTAACAATCAATAAATAACAAAATCAATAAACTAATTACAATTAAATAACTAACAAAATAAAATAAACTAATAACAAAATTGATTTTTTTCTATAAATTAAACCCTAACCTTAAATTGGAGAAGGAGAGAATGAAGAGAGAGGGGAAGGTGGCGGCGGCAGCTCTAGAGGGATGATGACGGCAGCTCCTGCTGACTATGACCGGCGGCAACAACGAACGCGGCGGACGCGGTGAGGAGTGGAGAGAATAAGGAGGAGAGATTGGAGAAATGGGGAAAAGGGGAAATGGGGGAAAATCCCGTCTGTGTCTTCAAATATTTAATGAAAACGACCGACAACATCTCTAAGTCCGTCGCTTTCTTTTAATATAGTTGACCATCATTTTGACCAAAAAGTGATGGACGGAGAGATATTTTCTATCGCCTTTTTAAATAGTTGACCATTTATTTTTGACCAAGAAGCGACGGACATAAAGATGACGTCCGTCGCTATAGGAAAAAAATTATTAATAAAATAAAATAAATTAAAAGCGACGGACAACGTGGTTAATTTTTCAATTTATATATAATTATTTTTAATAAAAGCGACGGACGGTGTTGCTTTATATTTTAAATAAATAATTATTAATTATATATATATTTGGCGCAAAAATCCGCCAAAAAAAGCGACGGACTAAGCGATGCCGTTCGTCGCTTTTTGTAAAATAATTTTAAAAATAATTATTTTTATTAAAAAGCGACAGACATTGTGGCAAATGGCGTCACTTTTTGGAGCGACGCCGTCCGTCGCTTTTTGGAGCAACGTCATGAGTTGCCTTTTTGTCCGTCCTTTTTAGCAGTTTTTTAGTAGTGTTTGTCACACCTTTTCTTGACTTTTTTCGGAATGTGACGGTATTTTTTGAAAAATTAAAGTAAAAGAGAAAAAAAAATTAAACCAAGAAAATGTCATTCATAACTATATTCATGATTAGTTGGGGTACAAATAATTTACCTTTACAACAAAAAGTGACCAAGACCATTCATAACAATGTTCAGTTTAAAGTTGGGTAATTAACAACCCTAGTAATTACAAAATATGACATGTACAAGCATATTACTTTCTATAACAAACTTGAAGGTCTTCCATCCCTCACTCCATTGAGCTTGTTAGCGTTTTAAAGAACGGTATAGAACTTCATACAGTATAATTCTACAGATGTCAAATTCATAAAGATCCATGATGATAGAAATAAGCAAGAGGAAACACGAATTCATGAACACTCAAGTTGTCAACCTCCTCTCTGAGCCAGTGTTCTGCGTGTTTGAGAAGTTGTCCTTTTTTTAAAAAATAAAATTTATTAAATATCACCATGTGTTCAGTTACGATCCTTGGTGCGTATTAGTTATTTTTATTAAAAAAAATATTAGCGTTGTGTTCGGCTATGCTTTTAGGTAAATATTTTTTTTGTGAAATTAGTAACTAACACAATATTGAAACAATAAATCATTACATAACATATTAACAAAAAACCCAAAATGTATCTAATTAATAAAAATAGTCAAATTAAGGTTAATATAAACATCTCAAAATTCTAAAAAAAAAATAATTTCTCCAGCGGAGTTGCCAGATCTATCACTCTTGTTCTTGACCTTTCTTTGGGATGCGATAACTTTTTGTGAAAAATAAAAGTAAAAGAGAAATATATTTTTCTTTCATCCCAAAGAAAGGTTATTCATAATTATTGTTGTGATTATTTAAGATACAAATATATTATTAATTACAAAATATGACATTTACAACAAAAAATGACAAAGACCATAATGACTATGTTGAATCTAAAGTTAGGTAATTAGCAACCCTATTAATTATAAAATATGACATTTACATATAATATAAAATACAAACAAATTAAATATAACTACTTCCAGTATCAAATTGGAAGGTCTTCCATCCCGCTCTCCATTGAGCTCGTTGACATTTTAAAAAGTGGTGTAGAAATTCATACAATAAAATGTTACAAATGACGAATTCATAGAGACATTGAATGACAGAAAAAGCAAGAGTGAACGTGAATCCATGAACACTCCGACTGTTGACCTCCTCCCTGCGGTTAGTGTTGTTTGTGTTTGAGAAACTATGTTTTTAAAAATAATTTTTTTTTATTAAATGCCACCATGTGTTCGATTTCGATTCTCTGTGCATATTATTGTGTGCCATTACACTCCTAGGAATTTTTTTCTTCTTCTAAAATCAGTGACTAACACAATAACAAAACAATAAATCATTAAATAACATATTAACAACAAATACAAAATGTATCAAATTATAAAAATAGCCAAATAAATATCAATATACAAAGCTTGAATTCTAAAAAAATGAGTTTTTCCAACGGAGTCGTCAGATCTATCACACCTCTTGTTGACCTATTTTTGGGATGTAACGGTCTTTTTTGAAAAATAAAAGTTAAAGAATTTTTTTTTTGTATTCAACCCAAAGAAATGCCATTCATAACTATTACCATGATTAATAAGGGTACACATATATTATTTACAAAAATATAACATTTACAATAAAAAAATCCCCAAGGCTATTCATGAATATGTTCAGTCTAAAGTTAGGGAATTAACAACCCTATTAATTACAAAATATGATCTTTACAAACAAAATTCAAAATACAAACATACTAAATTTAACTAATTCCAGTATCAAACTATAAGATCTTCCATCTCATCTCTCCATTAAACCAATTAGTGTTTTAAAAACCTAAATAAAACTTCATACAATATAATGCAAATGATGACAAATTTATAGAAACCACCTTTGACAGAAAAAAGCAAGAGGGAACACGAATCCATGAACACTTTAGTTGTTGACCTCTACGCCGGCTAGTTCTGTGCATGGTTGAGAATTTTTTTTTTAAAAATAAAATTTATTAAATGCCACTATCTGTTCGGTTACGATCCTTGGTGCATATTATTTATAAAAAATAAAATAAAATTATGTGTGCGACTCCCAAGCAAATCATTTTTTTAAAATAAAATTAGTGACTAACTCAATATCAAAATAATAAATCATTAAAAAACATAGTAAAATCAAGAGAAAATGGTCAAATGCCTCCCTAACCTATAATCAAATTCTCAATTACACACTTATATTTTACGAGTGTCCTATTACCCCCTTAAACTATTTTAAAGCAAAATAAATGCACCCTTAAATGCTGACATGGCACAAAGAGTGTGCTCACTCTCTTAAAGGCATGTGAGAGACAAAGAACTTATAAGAAAATATTTTTGAAATATATTTGCCGTTAATTTTATTTTCTTTACTTTTTTCATTACTTTTTCCTTTATCATCCCCCCCTCTCTCTCTCTGTCTTTCTCATCAACACCCACCCTCCCTATAAATCTTCATCACCATTGTTGAACCATTATCACCATAGCAGCCTCATCTCCTCACCCATCTTCTAATAATTTTTCATAATTTATCTCACTATTACTCACATCCATTAACCATCAAAATCACCAAATAATCATAAAAACTATTATTTATGTAGTAACAAAATAAATTAAAGTCATTAATTTTCTTGCTGAGGCAAAATTTATCAACTTTCAGATCTTATTTTTGGTCTTTATTAACGTCCGATGAAGGAATCTAACCTACACATAATAAGAATTTCACGAAGTTGAGCAGCAGCAATCAATTGATTTTAATAATTCCGATAATTTAGTGATTTCTTAAAGTGTAGAAGGCGTAAATACTCCACTATTTAAAAAATAAATAAAAGGGTGTAATCATCCTTAATTCTAAGATGATTAGCGAGAACCTCAAGCTTGAAAGTGGAATTACAATTGAAGAATTTGAGTAAGAGAGGTGAAAATGGAGGTTTAAATAGCTAATGAAGTAGTTGTTGAGGTGTTGCTGCTGAATATTGATACTTAATTTGTGGGTTATAGAAGGTGGTAGTGGGGGGTGGGGATGGGGAGTGATTAGACAGGAATGGGGTGGAAAGAGACAAAGGTTTTGGGGAGTTACAGTGAAAAAAATTGTAGCATGACTTAGGCCAAGTGAAGAGGAAGAAGATGATGAAGAAAATAAATATAATTACGTTTTTTGTTTAATATTTGTTTATGTATGTGATATTTGACAACTGGCAACGCGTGGTGCACATTACATGGAAAAAATGTGGTTGTCTAGTTTTAGGGTTATTTATATTCCGCTTTAAAATAGTTTAGGGGGGGGGGGGTAATAGGACCCCCATAAAATATAAGTGTGTAGTTGAGAATTTGACTATAGATTAGGGGGTCATTTGGCCGTTTTCTCTAAAAACAAATACAAAATGTATCCAATTAATAAAAATAACTAAATAAAGTCAATATACAAAGCTCAATTCTTAAAAAAGGGTTTATCTAGCGGAGTCACTAGATCTGTCACACCTTTTCTAGATCTTCTTAGAGATGTGACAGTCATTTTTGGAAAAATAAAAGTTAAAGAAAGAAATATTTTTCAAACAAAAGAAAAACCATTCATAACTATTATCGTGATTAGTTAGAGTACAAATATGTTACTTTCAAAAATATGACATTTGCAACAAAAAATGACCAAGGCCATTCATGACTATATTAAGTTTAAAGTTAGAGAATTAGCAACCCAACTAATTACAAAATACTACCTTTACAAAAAAAATTATAAAATACAAAAAAAACTAAATTTAACTACTTCTAGTATAAAACTAGAAGGTCTTCCATCCGCTCTTTCTATTGAACCTGTTTGTATTTTATAGAGTGGTATAAAATTCCATACAGTATAATGCTACGGAAGATGAATCCATAGAGACCCCGGATAACATAAATAAGCAAGAGAGAACACGAATCAATGAACTCTATGACTGTTGACCTCCTCCTACGGCTAGTGTTGCGTGTTCTTGAGAAACTGTCCTTTTTTAAAACTAAAATTTATTAAATGCCATCATGTGTTCGGTTACGATCCTTGTTGCGTATTTTTATTTTTTTGAAAAAAAGTCTTGTGTGCTGCTGCACTCCTAAGAAAACTTTTTTTTAATATAAAATTAGTGACTAACACAATAATAAAATAATAAAAATTTAAATAATATATTAACAGAAAACACGAAATATATCCAATTAATAAAAATAGTCAAATAAAGGTCAATTTATAGAGCTCGAATTCAAAAAAAAAAGATTTCCCCAACGGAGTCTTCAGTTTGTCACACCACTTCCTGACCTTTCTTTGGAATATGACGGTCTTGTGAAAATTAAAAATAAAAGGAAAAAAATGTTTTTTTTCAAACCAAAGAAAGACCATTCATAACTATTATCGTGATTAGTTAGGGTACAAATGTATTAATTACAAAAATATGACCTTTACTACAAAAAATGACCAAGACCATTCATGATTATGTTTAGTCTAATGCTAGACAATTAGCAATCCTATTATTACAAAATATGACATTTACAAACAAAATACAAAATACAAACAAACTAAATTTAACTACTTCCAGTATTAAATTGGAAGGTCTTCCATCTCCTCTCTCCATTGAGTCCATTAGCATTTTAAAGAGCGGTATGTTACTTCATTCAGGATGATACTACAGATGACAAATTCATAGAGACCCCGATGATAGAAATAAACAAGAGGGAATACAAATCCATGAACATTTCAATTGTTGACCTCCTCCCTCAGCTAGTTTTGTGCGTGCTTAAGAAGCCATTCTTTTTGTTAAAAATAAAATTAATTGAATGCCATCATGTGTTCGGGTCTGATCCTTGGTGCATATTTTTTTTTTAAAAAAAAGAAGAAGTCGTGTGTGAGGTTAAGATCCTATGAAAATATTTTTTTTTGTAAAATTAGTGACTAACACAACATCAATACAATAAATCGTTCAATAACATATGAACAAACAAACACAAAATATATCTAATTAATAAAAATAGTCAAATAAAGGTTAATATACAAAACTCGAATTCTAAAATAATGGTTTACCCAGTGGAGTTGTCAGTTCTGTCACACCTCTTCTTGACCTTTTTCAGAATATGACGGGTTTGTTTGAAAAATAAAAGTAATTTATTTTTTGGAGTCGCCACTCGAAATTGAGTTTTTTTTGTGTGTTCCAAGTCACCTTATAAATTCCTAATTAAAAGAAACTGACTATTTATTTTTTAGGAGCGTAGCCGCACACAAGAAATTTTTTTTAAAGAAAAATAATACGCACCAACGATCGTAACTGAAAAGATGGTGGAATTTAATAAATTTTATTTTTAATAAAAGACGGCTTCTCATGCACACACAACACTAGTTAGAGGAGGAGGTAAGCAGCTGGAGTGTTTATGAAATCATGTTCCCTCCTGTTTATTTCTAGTATCGGGGGTCTTTATTGATTTGCCATCTGTAGCATTATACTATATGAAGTTTCATAGCGCTCTTTAAAATGTCAGCTGACTCAATGGACAGAGGTGATGGAAGACCTTCCAGTTTGATATTAGAAGTAGTTAAATTTAATTTGTTTGTATTTTGTATTTTGTTTGTAAAGATCATATTTTGTAATTAATAGGGTTTGCTAATTTCCTAACTTTAGAATGGTCATAGTCATGAATGACCTTGGTCATTTTTTGTAGTAAATGTCATATTTTTGTAATTAATATATTTGTACCCTATCTAATCACGACAATAGTAATGAATGGCCTAATTTGGTTTGAAAAAAACATTTTTCTCTTTTACTTTTATTTTCAAAAAAGGCTATCACATTCTAAAGAAAGGTCAAGAAGAGGTGTAACAGATCTGACGACTCCGCTGGGAAAACCTTTTTTTTTAGAATTTGAACTTTATATATTGACCTTTATTTGACTATTGTTATTAATCGAATACATTTGTGTTTGTTGTTAATATGTTATTTGAGGATTTATTGATTTGATATTGTATGAATGTTTTCTCTCGACGCCTCCTAAGTTTCTGGGAACATTGGTTATACAATGTGTATGGATACAGTCCATAAGATTTATGTCTAAGGTGAACCAGTGTACGGATACGCTCATGGTTCAAGATTTTACTCATACATGTTAGGTGGGTTTGGATTATCAGTTAAGCTGGAATACTTCTACTACCAGTACGCTGACCCTCCTCAACTCGAGTAAGCCAGTCTAGACACCTTTCTATATAGGGTGATAAACCTAGCAGAACAATCCACAAATAATATTCCTAGTACGCTACGTTATTTTGCATCATATGCATTTGACCTAGAAAGACTCAACACATGTCTCGGGGCCTTCTAAGATAGGTACCGACTCTAGACCAACATGTTCATTTTATCAGCTACATAAAAATTAATAACTTTGTCTTTCAATTTTATTTTAAAAAAAGGGGGAATAAGGTTGAAAAAAGGGTCTTTGAAGTGTGAGTCATTTATTTTATGAACTACTCACACCTGATTGTCACTAAAATGAGATACTTAGGCATCCCTTCTCTGATTCAGTGTTTGTAAAAAAGGAGAGACTATTTTGTGTGCTTTTTTTTCATAAAAAAATTATCTTGGTGTTTCCATTTTCTTCCTCCTTTGATTAGAGTTTGTGTTCGCCAAGATATAACCTTAATTAGCCTTTATTCAAAGGTACGAATGACACCTCCAACTAAAGGATAGGGCTCTAAAAGGCCTAAAAGTGAAGGAATTCCATAATGCATGATTGTTGACACGATACCCAAGGATCTATGTCGATGGTAGACAAGTATGGGAGATTATGAGCAAAGAAGGGTAAAAGAGCATTTGAGACATCTTGTGCATTTCATGGAGATTGACCCAAGAAGAGATGTGATTGAGACAATTATTCCTTTCTAGGATCCAAAAAAATATGTGTTTCGAATCTCCGACTTTAAAATGACACCAACTCTGGAGGAAATTGGCAGCTTCATAGGAAAATGATCCAATTTTCGGGGCGTTGATCTCCACAATTAAAGACCCATAATCCCAAAGAACGTCAACGACAACAAGTTTTTTAACCTACTCAAGATCAACCAAATAGAGAAGGAGAGTTTGAAAAATGGGTGGATCTCTTTGGACTTTCTATATGAGAGGTACTGTCAAAGGCATGGATTTAAAAACTACCATAACCAACTTCGCAATCAAGGGATCATAGAGGCTTGGAAAGTAAATGGGTTATTTGCCTTCATGGTCGTATTTTCAGGGCTCATTGTTTTCTCTGATCGAGATAAGTATATCAACATTTGTTTGACTGGGGTGGTGAAGGCGTTGACAACAATGGAAAATCCTACCATTATTCCCATAATTATAGTAGAAATGTTATGTGCATTGACTAAATGCAAAAATGGGAAAACGTACTTTGAAGGCTGCAACATCTTGCTACAAATATGGTTTTGGAGATCTCTATCATCATAATCATGCGCCTAGGTTCACTCCTAACTGGTGTAATTATGTATCCTCTCATATTTTTCAAAAGAAATTTTAGTATATGAAGAAAAGCTTTCGGAAATCATGTGTGATGAAATTGTATGGAACTATTTACTGGTTCCTAGCTAAGGATGTCATTTGACCATGTGTGATGAAATTGTATAGACATTAATATTTGTCAAAACATGAAAAATCATTGCCAGGTCTTACCTTAGGGAGGTAAGATTAACTTTGGGGTCTACAACCAGAGGCGGACCTACACGTTGTTGGGAAAATGCGGACTAACACAAAAATATATATATGGTCAAATGATAGAAATAAAATGGGAAAATAATGACACCAATAATTTTACGTGGAAACCCTTCTAAATGAGGGGAAAAACCATGGGCCAAGAGGAGCAACTGATATCACTATAGTAAGAAATTTTACACTGTGTAGTCACGAATACAATGCTCAATGTGACTACTACACACTCAAAATGAATAACAATCTTTTGATTTCCACCTTACTAAAATATCGCTCACACTCTATGGAATACCTCACTTTGCTCTCAAAATATATTTTTTTCCTTTAACTTGGTGTGTTCTATAAATGAGCTAATGAGCTCCTTTTATAGAAGAAATTTACAGCTAAAGATGTCACCAATGACATCATAAAAATACTAAAGTTTCAAACTTTACAACTATATAGTTATCTTGGTAAGATTTAGTTGGTATGTAGTACCAAAGTGAGACTTTAATAAAATGGGGCTGGAACCCCACAAATCTCCCACCCCCTCCAGTCCCATTCCCAGGAAGGAGGTATCATTATCTTCTTTAGAGAGAGATCATACCCACAAGTTCTTTGCATAACTCAAAATTGTCTTGCGGTATTGTCTTGGTCAGCATATTTGCAGGATTTTCACTTGTGTGGATCTTTTTGATGTGAATTGTTCACTCTCCACTTACTCAGGAATCCAATGATATCTGACGTCGATGTGTTTTGTTGTTGCATGGTACATGGAGTTCTTGCTCAAGTCTATTGCACTATGGTTGTCACAATAGTCAATATACTCTATCTGATGCAAACCAAGCTCTTGAAGAAATCACTTTAGCCATATCATCTCCTTGCTGGCTTCCGTATCGCAATATACTCAACTTCAGTTGTAGATAGTGCAACACACTTCTGCAACTTCAACTGCCATGATATTGCTCCCCCTGAAAAAGTAAACAAATATCCAATAGTGGATTTTCTGTTATCAAGCTCACTTGCCATATCAACATCTGTATAGCCCTTCAAGACTGGATCTGATGCTAAAAAACACAAGCATTCATCTGAGCTTCCTCTAAGATACCTGAGTATCCACTTCATAGCTTTCCAATGCTCTTTTCCAGGATTTTTGAGAAATTTGCTGACAACACCAACTACGTGAGCAATACCAAGTCTAGTGCATACCATTGCATACATTAGATTTCCGACGACGGAGGAATATGGAACTTTGGCCATGTTCTTTTTTTCTCCCTAGCTATTGCACCCATCTTCTTACTCAACTTCATATGACCAGCAAGAGGTGTCCTAACAAGCTTAGCATTCTTCATAGTAAAGCGCTCTAGTACATGTTCAATGTACTTCTTCTGGGACAAATAAATCTTCCTTTCATCTCTGAGGCGAGTAATTCTCATGCCCAAAATTTTCTTGGCATGACCCAAGTCTTTCATAGCAAAAGACTTACACAACTCTTTCTTCAACTCGTCAATCTTGGAAGTATTCTTGCCCACAATTAACATATCATCCACATACAACAAAAGGATGATAAATTTTCACCAGAATGTTTTTGTACAAATACACAATAATCTGATGAAGTATTATTATAGCGTTGCTCCACCATAGCAGATTCAAACTTCTTGTACCACTGTTTAGGAGCTTGCTTTAGGCCATAGAGACTCTTTCTGAGTTTGCACACAAAATTTTCTTTACCTTCTAATTTGAAGCCCTCAGGTTGTTCCATATAAATCTCGTCTTCTTGGTCACCGTGACGGAAAGCTGTCTTCACATCCATCTGCTCAATCTCTAAATTAAGACTAGCAGCCAAACCTAGAGTTGTACGAATCGAGGACATTTTCACAACAAGAGAAAATATTTCGTCAAAGTCAATACCCTTCCTTTGACCAAATATCTTAACAACCTATCTAGCTTTGTACCTGGGCTTCAAGTTGTGTTCTTCAACTTTAACTTTGAATACCACTTGTTCTTCAAATCTCTCATGCCCTTGGGCAATTTTACCAACTCATAAGTGTGGTTCTCATGCAGAGACTTCATCTCATCTTGCATGGCTTCAATCCATTGATCCTTGTGCTCATCTTCCATGGCCTCCTCATAACATTCAGGTTCTCCCCCATCAGTGAGTAACACATACTCATTGGGTGAATAACGAGAGGAAGGAAACCGCTGTCTTATGGACCTCCTAAGCGGAATATTTCATTCGTCCACAACTTCATGAGTATGAGGATCATCAATAACAATATCATTGTTATTATCAACATGAACATGTTGATTTGATACATGATTATGTGCGTCACCATGATCATCAAACCCAAAAAATCATGCATACTTGTGTGAGGAACTTCAAAACTTGAAGATTCTAGCTTTTCCGCTTTGTCAATATCTTCAATTGTTTGATTTTCCATGAAAATAATTATATCACGGCTTCTCACGAGTTTCTTCCCAATTGGATCATATAACATGTAACCAAATTCATGAAGGCCATATCCAATAAAGATGCACTGCCTTGTCTTGGCATCTAACTTTGACCTCTCATCTTTCGGCACATGTACAAAAGCTTTGCACCCAAATACTCTCAAATGGTCATAGGAAACATACTTTCCATACCAAACTCTATTTGGCACATCACTTTGCAAAGCAACAACATGAGATAGATTAATAACATGTGCAATAGTCAATAGAGCCTCACCCCAAAATGAGTTCGGCAACTTTGCTTCAGAAATCAAACATCTAACTCTTTCCATCAAGGTCTTGTTCATCCTCTCAACCAAACCATTAAGCTGAATCTTGGGAGGAGTCTTCTGGTGTCTAATATCTTGATGCTTGCAGTATTCGTCAAATGGTCCACAATATTCACCACTATTATCAGTACGAATACATTTCAGTTTCTTTCCAGTTTCTCTTTCAACTGAAGACTGAAACTGCTTGAAGACACCTAACACTTGGTATTTAGTCTTCAAGACATAGACCCAAAGTTTTCTCGAGCAGTAATCAATAAAAGTGAGAAAGTAGAGTGCACCACCCAATGTCCTTGTCTTCATTGGACCGCATAAATTAGAGTGTACCAATTCCAACAACTCTGTCTTTCTTGAAGGAGGAATAGACTTAAAGGAAACTCTTAATGAGTTTCCATTTTCCATCACCGTTGGTACTAACATATCATTCATCATCCAAAACACCAACAAAAATCAGGTGCAGACGAACATCATGAGCGTGTTTCACATTGTTTAAAACTAGTTTAGTTCTAACACTAGTTTCTAAACAAATTGTACCAATACCAACCACTCTAGAAATAGTCTCATTACCCATACTCAAGGTTCCAAAATCACCAGGAGTATAATAAGAGAAAAAATCCTTCCTTGATGTCACATGAGATGCGGTACCAGTGTGCACAACCTAGCTTTACTCATCACAAGCAATATTTATCATATCAGCATCAAGGATGGTAACAAGATCTTCGGTGGTGAGGTGGCTAGGCAATTTTCATTGCCATGTTCTTTAGTTTCCTCTTTGTTTTTATTTTCCTTTTTCAACTTCCTACAGAACTTCTTTGTGTGCCCTTTGATGCCACAATGATAGCACTCAATATCCTTAAGTCTGCCTCTGGATTTACTCATGTTATGTTCTCGATTCTGAGAACCACGAGTTTTGTTTCTCCCCCTGGAGTCAGTTATCAGGACATTCGACGAAGAAGAACCTTGAGTTTTTCTTCTCATCTCTTCGTTCAAGACACTACTATTGGCGGAATTCATAGAGATAACACCATCCGGAGCAGAATTTGAAAATGAAGTTTAAATGTTTCCCAAGAATCTTGTAGGGAACCAAGTAGAAGCAAGCCTTGAATTTCTTGATCAAATTTGATGCCCATAGCAGATAATTGGTTCATGATCCCCTGAAAAATATTCAGATGGTCTGTCATCGGAGAACCATCATGATACTTTAAACTCAACATCTACTTTATTAAGATCATTTTGTTGTTGCCAGTCTTCCAAGCATACAAACTTTCAAGATGCTCCCATAGGGTTCGAGCATGTGTCTCCCCAGAAATATGGTTCAACACATTATCGTAAACCCATTGCCTAATGAATCCACAAACCTGCCTATGCAACAGATTCCACTCTTCAACTATTTTATTATCAAGCTTTATAGTGGTAAAGACTCACAGTGGTAAATACTAGTTTGTAAAAAATTTTGACATAAAGAAAATCTTCCATTTTCCCCTTCCAAATGGCATAATTAACACCATTCAAAGTAACCATTCTACTTGTGTTGGCTTCCATCGTTTTTCCTAAAAAAATATAGTTATTGCAAACCAAAATAAATCTTTTATGATGTAGAAGTTCAGACTGTGCTGCAATCAGAGAGTATAGTCAGATAAAACCTTGGCTCTGATACCAATTTGTTGGGAAAACGCGGACTAACACAAATATATATATGGTCAAATGATAGAAATAAAATGGGAAAATAATGACACCAAGAATTTTATGTGGAAACCCTTCTAAATGAGGGAAAAACCATGGGCCAAGAGGAGCAACTGATATCACTATATTAAGAAATTTTACACTGTGTAGTCACGAATACAATACTCAAAGTGACTACTACACACTCAAAAGGAATAACACTCTTTTGATTTTCACCTTACTAAAATATCACTCACACTCTATTTTTCTTCACGAATTATTTTTCTTATATAGTCTATGAAATACATCACTTTGCTCTCAAATTATATATTTTCCCCTAACTTGGTGTGTTCTATAAATGAGCTAATGAGCTCCTTTTATAGAAGAAATTTACAGCTAAAGATGTCACCAGTGACATCATGAAAATACTAAAGTTTCAAACTTTGCAACTATGTAGTTATCTTGGTAAAATTTAGTTGGTATGTAGTTGTACCAAAGTGAGACTTTAATAAAATGGGGCTGGAACCCACACATGTTAGGGTGGGGGTGTACGTACACCCGTTAACTTCAAAAAAATGATGTGTATATATGTATATATATCTTGAGAAATTGGCAAAAACTAGGATATGATTAATAGTGCACCCATGAGGAGCGTAGGAGTGTCCTGTTGTTACTAGCTAAATCATTCACTCACAAGATCCCAATTTTAATCCAACTAGAGCCTTTTAAATTATTTTTATTTAAAGTTTAGCTTAGAGATAATATTTGGTGCACCTGAAGTGTTTAAATTCTGAGTTCTCCTCTGTCTACAACTACAACGAATAGAATAAATAAATATTCAAAACCTAAAATTATGTAGGAACTAAGACAACCATATAATAACTACATCTCCATGATGCATTTTCTTCATAGCAACAAACGGATCCTCTTTACATGATACATCATGCATTGCAAGAACAATCTGGATTCGGAGAAAAGGGTGGCCATTCTTTAAAAGATCAACCAGCTCATGGAATGTAATATTTTATAACAGTTAGCTTGCTAAGTACACATTTAGTTAGTAGTAGCATGCTATATGGTCAATTAGCAGATCTTAGTCGATTGTAATTAGTTATATCTAGTCACATTTACCTACCGTAATTAGGTAGGTAAATCATCCTCTATTTTTGGGAGCTTCAGACACACTTGAAGCTGTACAAATAGGAATTTAGCTCATCGACATGGATAATTATACACTTCAGAGCAGAGCTATGAATCTCTCTCTTTTGATGAAGAACAAGGTTGGATTTATAGATGGATCAATCACTTACGACAAATTTGAAGTCGATTTGGTGAATCAGTGGGAGAGATGCAATGTGATTATGATATCTTGAATCATAACTAATGTGAGAAAAGGACTTCTCAGTGGAATTTTATTTCGATCTAGTGCCAGTTTTATATGAGAGGAACTCCAGGAGAGATTTGACAAAATTAATATGTCACATATTTATCATTTGCACAAAGAAAGAGCTACATTAGTGCAAGGAACTGCACCTTTATCAATTTACTATTTGTTAAATGAGCCCATCTTCCTATGAATGTTAGAAATCAAAGGAATATAGTGAGCATCTTCAGAAGTAGAGATTATTGCAGTTCCTTATGGGCATAAATGATGGATATGTGAATTCTTGTGGTCAAATTATGATGAAGATATCTGCTAATGTGAATCAAGCCTATGCATTGTGACATTAGTTTCTTAGCCTCACGTCGCCATTTTTAGAAATCCTAGGAAGGCGTTGGATATCAATTGGCATCTGAGCCTAGGCTCGACATCAAACGAGGGAACACATTTCTATTGTCATCATTTGTGGCGATAGATGGTAGTCAGAACTCTCAAAGGGACTGTGTTACGGCTATTGAGGGGGCAGTCAAGGACTATGACGCCTCAAGAATATGGTGACTGATTTGAAAACTAACATAGAGTAAACGTTAGACGATCTAGACTACAAGATGTGGCAGGCAGAGGGAGACGTCATGAACACTAGTTGAAACTTTGAAAGAAACTGGAAAACAGCAGCCCAAGAGGCATCTAAAATTTTTGGTAAATTCGAGGAGCTCCAGCAAGAGCGAACTTGACTGAGGAACTAGCCCACAGAAACAAGAGGTAGACAAGATGATTTCCATACAACAAACCATAGATAACTTGACTGGTCACCTTAATGTTATAAGTGTTTAACTTCAAGGACTACTCCAAAGAGGTGGCAATCACATCAGGGGTGTTGTGGATATTGCCTACATGAGACAAGAACTCAAGATCCTAGAACCAAAGCGCTACCACGGAGCTCAGAATGTCAAAGATGTGGAGAACTTCATTTTTGACATTGAACAGTAATTTTATGTCGTGGGTATGTTGGAGGGAGAAAATAAGGTATCAACTGTTTCCATGTATCTTCACAGTGATGTGATGTATCTTGATACATAGGAGGATCTGAAGGCTGCTATCTCCTTATAGTTCTTCCCCAAAAATGTGGAGTACAACATGTGCCGGAAGCTCTAGGAGCTGCGCCAAACTAGGTCATTTCAACATTATGTAGTGCTGATGATGAACATCCGAGACATGGGTAAGCAAGACAAGCTCTTTACATTCATGGAAGGGTAGAATCCTTGCGGCCGCATAGAACTGCAAAGACAAAGGGTTGATATGTTTCCCAAGTCCATCTAATCTTTTGAATATGTTGTGGATTAGCACATAGAAGTCCAGAAGGACAAGCCTCAAACAACAAATACGGGAGGATACAAGGGGACTCAACCTATAGATAGTGGTCCTAATGGAAGTGGGGGTGGTCCAAATAAAAGTGGGGGAGTGATGCTTATCGTGACCAGTCACACTATCCTACGGTATGAGTGTCTACGATCGTCAATAATATAGTAACCCAACCGAGGGTTGGGGTCATATCCCAAGGGAGCGGTTTTGAAAATTAATAACCAATTAGAATTTCATTCAAGATAGTCATAGTTAAAGACATTTGCGATAAAAGATATAGTAAATTAAAAAGAGATGACACAAAAGTGTCAAATATCAAAGGGGGTTTTGAAACAAGTACTCAAATGGCAAAATAAACAAGAAAATCAAGTATGGGGAAAGGTTCTTGGGATGTGACCGCAATACAAGTTGAGATAAATTGTTGGGTACATGCTTTCAATATGAAATTTGCAAGATAATAGTGACTAGTCTAAACTTTAAATGGAAATAGGTTCCCTCTCGGGAAACTTAGCCCGTTTCAAATGCGTTCCTCTCGGACACCCATTTGCCGCATGAAGACCAGCCTACGCCTTACCCCACTCACTCTCTCGAGCTGAGTGTTAGGATATGGGACTAGGGCTCACCCTCTCGGGCAGAACCTCATGTCGACCCACTCCTTAGGCCATTAGTCTAGTGGTTTTGGTTTCATGACCTCCCTCTCAGGCAAGCCGAAAACACATGGGTGGCTTTGTATTTGCAACTACAAACCCTTTAGATTAAATCACAACCACTAGGTGAAATCACCATTAACATACATCTAACCTATCAACAAGCAAGACCCAACAAGAATATCAACCCATATTTGTTAAATCACAACCCAAGAATGGGGATTTTAGCCACACATCAAGAAATAAGAAATTATACCTAACATGATAATAAAATCAACTGGGTATAAGAAATTAAACTTTAAATAGCAAAGGAAAGTGAATAGAGAAGAACCACTTCCAACTTGGGGAAGAAGAACTCCTTTCTTCAAGTCTCCATAAAACACTCTCCAAACTTGAGAGAAAAATACAGAAAAATACTATAGATTAAAAATAATTTTTACTCTAAAAATGTTCCACAATTAAGACTACAATTCTAATTAGTATTTATAGTTTTCACAGATTGTGCTACGGAGGATTGTTCGGCGACATTAGTCGAGATCGCTGATGAACTCGGTGATCCGCCTTTTGATCAACTCATCGCCTTCAATGTCTTTCCTTTAGCATTCTCGCATTCTGGATCATTGGGCGGTACAGTGCTGCTTCGCGGAACTAATCGGTGACTCGCTGACTGCTTCTTTCCTCGCCTTTTGATCCACTTTCTTCAAGGTTTCACGTACTGGAACGAAGGGCGGTTCATGTCGTTTCGGCGACTCGCCAAGTTGAACTCGGTGATCTGCAAGATTCCATTTCATGTTCTTTTCAGCCCTATTTGCTCCATTTTGCGCTTAAGCATCCATGGTTCCACTAAAACTTTAAATACCTGAAACTTCAGCATTTTGATCAGGTATTGAGATAAAAACAAGCATTCAAGGACACTATTTCTATTAAAATAAAGCCCTAAATGAGTCCAATTTGTGAACTCATCAACACCCCCAACTTAAACTTTTTCTTGTCCTCAAGCAAACTCAAGCTCAGCAGTTCAAATAGGGTGCCTCAAAATTGTGCTACACAAGACTAAATCATGAATGCACAAAACAAGGCTCAATATACTTATGCAAGGATCACTTGTGTACTCAAAGATTCAAATTGTGACACACCATTACCAAAGATTCTCATGCTCGCAATACTTGCTACTTGTGCAAGTTCAAGCTCAACAAAAGTATCTAAATGCCCTCACGTAAAGAATGATTCCATATTCACACACAGATATGAGTCAATGTAAGATCATGAATCAGATACAACGCTCACACTCAAAAAGAGGAACACAATACATGCTTTCACCCATAGGTTTGCCTTTATTTTCCAATTGACTTTCGATTCGGCGTGCTCAAAATCACAAAGGACTTTCTAAGGCTTGTAATGAGGCTGAGTGCAAAGGTATGGTCATTTAGGCTCAGTAACTTTCATCCTCGTGAGGTGTGATGTACTCAATTCATTCTCCATGTATTTCTTGGAAACCTAGTGTCTTTTGCACTTTTATTCCACGACTTTCTTTTTCTTTCTTTTCTTTTCTCTTTCTTTTTTTAATTCTATATGCAGGGTTTCCATTTTGTTTTGCAATACAATAGGTTCAGGAGACTTTCTTGCACTTCTTGACTTTTCCTTTTCCTTTTCACCACACTCCCAACTTAGACTTTTGGCCTAAGTCAGGCTATTCACTAAACACATCTCAAAAGGATTATAGGTAGTGGATGAAAAAAAGTCTAAGTTTCTTCCAAAGGAGGATAGGCTCAAGGGGTTTTCAAGAGAGTTTTACACGTTCATGGGTAGGCCACAAAAAGAGGTATATGTCGAATTGGCTCACACTCTTTAAAATTATCTAAGATCATCTCAAGAGTAAACCTTTCTAAATCAATCAGACTAACAGGGAAAATTCTAGGTTTATTCATGCAAGGTTCGAAGTAAGCTGAACACAAGGCATCGATACTTCAGTCAGATAAGACAAGACACATTCGCTAGCGTGCAACGGTCCTCACAAGAAAATCAATTCGATAAATGGCTAGTCACAACAAGATGCAAACAGTGCACATATTGTCTACGTAAGTTCATTTGGCCTCGTCGCAGCCATGCATTCATGTTTGTTCAATTGAGAGCACTATTCAAGTCATCGGTATTGATCGCAATCGAGACTTAAATTTTTGCAAAAGAACAACCACTTTCAATATAAGAGGTGGCGAAAAGAGTTTTTTCGAAGGATCAAAATTGTTTTTGCAATTAAAACAACAGGAGCCATGAGCTCAAACATCCACAGAAAAGCAGTATTTAAAATAATAATTAAAAATAGACAACCCAAATATATACAGAACAAAACATGTCTGTTAGCACAAAAGGTGTGGGCCTCACCCCACCACAAATAAAAAGCGTTTGTCCTCAAATGCAAGAAATAAGTATCCAAAAAGGGCAAAAAAAGAAAAACAGAGAGGGAGGTAAAGATGGGATCTTGTTTATGCAGTCACTCCATTTGTCTGAGCATCAGTGCCCGGTGCATCTTTCTGAAGTAAAACAATGGTCCCTGGAGCATTGTCATTTTGGTCTCTACTGTTTGCCTCTGCCTTAGTCTCTGTAGCAAGATTTGCGGCAATCATCTGATCTATCTCCTGAGCTGCTCTGAAGGCATGCATTGCATTAACTAAGCTCCGATCACATGGGCGGATATTAAGATCGAAAGGAATTCGTCTCTTTTCTCTAGCTTCCTTGGTGTACTTTCTTTGCCTGGCCATCTCGGCTCTCTTTTCCTCTTTTCTAAATTCTTGAGCTCTTACGTGCCTGGGTGGGTCATTCCTCCCTGCAACTTTTGGTCTATCCATTCCTGCAACCACTTCGAGGATAAGTTAAATAGCAATTCAAATAAGAGCAAAACTGGTGTTTCTATGTGTGTAAATTGATGAACCCATGATACACAAGGGGTGGGTGAAAGGCGATCAGGGCTCTTTCGGTGATCCGTCGGGTGTGTTCTGCGAACCAAACTGACCCCCAAGAGTTACAGTTCAATCAGTACATATAAATAGAAGAAAATTGTTAGGCGAACTGCCGAACAATTCGGCGACGTTTGCTAATTTTGCTGATCATCTCTTTTTGTCCATTATCAACCCCGCCTTTCAATTTTCACCCAGCGACCCCCAGTTGATGTAACCACGCATATATAACTTAATTTCAGCGAAAACACATAGAAACTCCTATTCCCACCATGCAAAAATTTAACTCATTGCGTAGCTAAGTGGAAATTCCTTGAACCATACAACAGATACCACTTCACAATCGAAAATATATGTAATCTTAGTGACTCAGAGACTCAGCAGAGGTTTAACACTTTCATCATTATGCAAATGAGTAAAAGTATAATATTTTTTAACATGCGATGTTTAGATTGTTGACCTTTGATGTTGAATAGTTGCTAATGAAGTGCTAGGCAGCAATGCAATCCAAATCCGTGCATATATCAATGAACCACAATATTCCAAAAGTACAATAAATATAAAAAAAATAGAGAGCAGGTGTGAATTTGGTAGGTCGAAGAAATGAGAGAAAATGAGTGACATAGGACTTTTAAACCTGTGGCTTGCAAAAACCGTCCGGTTCTTGCCTGCTCGGCGATGTAAATCGAGTTCGCCTAGTTATTCGGCTACACGCCAAATGTTTAACTAGTTCACCAAATGTCACACGATCGGCATCTCCTGTGAAGATTCCAACGGCGGTCTTCGACGCGATCGCTGACATGGTCGGCGATGCACCACAACTCTTTTCAAGACCGCTAAAGTGCATAGGGTGTTGGCTGGCAATGCTTTGTGTTCGCAAATCTTTTCAGTGCTCCGCCAACTGGACTTGTTGTTTGTCTCCATATCATTTTTCAATCATCTCCCTCGTTTCAACCTATACAAACAACACACCATTATTTTCTTAAGGTAAAATAAAGAAAGAAAGGGTTTTGGGTTGCCTCCTAAACAGCGCCTTAGTTAACGTTGTGGCATGACGCAAGTCAACAGTTATTCTTCATCCTCGGATTCGCTCATGTTGTAATTAGTCGAATCCTTGGCGAATGGTGGGTAGTGGCCTGATATCAAATGGATGATTTGAGCATCCTACAGCTGGATGGTCATGGAATCCTGCAGCTGGATGGTCATGGAGTGAGAGGCTGATGCTTCATTTAGCATTGTGATATTTTCCTTCATCTCATTCAACATCTCCTCTTGTGCCTTCATTTTCTTTTGAATGAGTGAAAGAGCTTCATCTCCTTGCACACCTCCCTACTTCTTCCCATGATTACACTCACGGAGGGAGTGGTACTTTTCTTGACCCATGGTTTGTACTTCCAATTCTGTGACTCGGTTGGACAGATCATCCAACTTGGTAATGAGTACCTCCCGCTCCTGCTTCATTTTGGCTTTTTTGCTGGTTGCTACCATGCCATCGAGGAGTTTTTTGACAACTTCATAGTGCTGGTATAGCATGCCCCCATCGAAAAATCTGATCGGTTATGCTTCTATTCTCGGGTCCAAGACCCCTATAGAAGCACTCCAGTAGTGCCTTATCTGCCATCCCGTGAGAGGGGAATGGTTGCAAGACTGCTTGAAACTTCAGCCACATGTCCTGAATTGTTTCATCCCCTACCTGTTTAAATGTAAAGAGGTTGTCCCTGAGGGCCAGTAGTTTCAACAGGGGATGATTTGTGTGGTATCCATAATGGTCATCCATCGTTTGTTCCCTGCTGGAATGTTCAAACAAGCAAAGCAAAACTACAACTAAGATTAGTAAAGCTAAAACTACAGAAAAATAGAGATTCTTGCCTATGATCCTTGGAATTATATACACCCAAAAACTCAAAGAAAAACAAAACAGAGAGTAAAGTTAATAATCTACGATTAATAAGATGAAAATTCTAGTGAACTAAAAATTCTCAAATAACACCACTCCCCGGCAGCGGCGCCATTTTGGTGCTTATCGTGACCAACGACACTATCCTACGATATGAGTGTCTACGATCGTCAATAATATAGTACCCCAACTGAGGGTTGGGGTCGTGTCCGAAGGTAGTGGTTTTGAGAATTAATAACCAATTAGAATTTCATTCAAGTTAGTTGTAGTTAAAGGCATTTGCGATAAAAGACATAGTAAATTAAAAAGAGGTGACACAAAAGTGTCAAATATCAAAGGGGTTTTGTAACAAGTACTCAAACATCAAAATAAACAAGAAAATCAAGTATGGGGAAAGGTTCTTGGGATGTGACCGCAATACAAGTTGATATAAATTGTTTGGTACATGCTTTCAATAGGAAATTTGCAAGATAATAGTGACTAGGCTAACCTTTAAATGGAAATAGGTTCCCTCTAAGGCAACTTGCCCCGTTTCAAATGCATTCCTCTCGGACACCCATTTGCCGCATGAAATCCAGCCTACGCCTTACCCCACTCACTCTCTCGAGCTGAGTGTTAGGATATGGGACTAGGCCTCACCCTCTC
>NW_006239130.1:554927-560766 GCF_000226075.1 Solanum tuberosum
ACCCAACAAGAATATCAATCCATATTTGCTAAATCACACCCCAAGAATGGAGTTTTTAGCCACACATCAAGAAATAAGAAATTATATATAACATGATAATAAAATCAACTAGGTATAAGAAATTAAACCTTGAATTAAGAAAAGGAAAGCGAATATAGAAGACCCACTTCCAACCTGGGGAAGAAGATCTCCTTTCTTCAAGTCTCCACAAAACCCTCTCCAAACTTGAGAGAAAAATATAGAAAATACTATAGACTAATAATATTTTTTACTCTAAAAATGTTCCACACGTAAGACTACAATTCTAACTAGTATTTATAGTTTTCACAGATTGTGCTGCGGAGGGTTGTTCGGCGACATTAGTCGAGATCGTCGATGAACTCGGCGATCCACCTTTTGGTCAGCTCATCGTCTTCAGTGTCTTGCCTTTAGCATCCTCGCATTCTGGATCATTGGGCAGTACAGTGCTGCTTCGCGGAACTAATTGGCGACTCACCGACTGCTCCTGTCCTCACCTTTTAATCCACTTCCTTCAAGGCTTCGCGTACTGGAACGAAGGGCGGTTCATGTCATTTCAGTGACTCGCCAAGTTGAACTCAGGGATCCGTAGGATTACATTTCTTGTTCTTTTCAGCCCTATTTGCGCCTAAGTATCCATGCTTCCACTAAAAGTTTAAATACCTGAAACTTCTGCATTTTAATCAGGTATTGAGATAAAACAGCATTCAAGGACACTATTTCTATTAAAATAAAGCCCTACATGAGTCCAATTTGTGGACTCATCAAGGAGATCGAACAATAAGAAAATCTAGGGATTTCTCCTCAAGCCTAGTACTACTACCTCGCATAATAATGACTGCGGAAAGAGGTCAGGACCGCTTATGGAATGTCATAATTGTGGAGGGCTACATTTCAGAAGGAATACCCACAGTAACAGATGAAGGATGAACAGTGTTTGAATGATGGAATTGATGCGAAGAGGATGATATCTACCAAATGTAATCCATAGGTTTGCCCCGTTTATGACTGATTATCTAGTTAAGTTGGGTGGCTCCCTCATTTCTTGGAGGTCAAGAAACAAATCACCATAAACAGGAGCTCTACAGAGTCTGAGTAAAGAAGTTAAGCATCAACAATAGCTGAAATTGTTCATCTGGTTGGCCTATTTTCAGTGTTGGGTATGCTTATTCAGTTGCCCATTGCAGTTCATTGTGATTGAAAGGTCTACTATGCAGATAGATACCAACACTGTGTCCTATGAACATACCAAACAACATTGACATTAATTTTCATTTTATCTGGGAGAAGGTTCAGCAGGGCTAGGTCAACACTTATTACTTAGCCTCTTTTGATCAGTTGGCTGACATATGGACCAAGGGGCTAAACTGTTTGCAACATTCGCATCTTTAGTCCAGGCTAGGCATGAAAAAATATTTTCACTGTGCCTAGTTTGAAAGAGGTGTAAAGGATCACCTAGTTCACTGAACAGAATACATTATAACCGTTAAGCTAGCTAAGTTCATAGTTGGTTAGTTAGTAGTAGCATGTTAGATGGTCAAATAGTTGATCTTAGTCAGTTGTAATTAGATAAATCTAGTTTCATTTACCCTACCATAGTTAGGTAGTTAACTAGGCCTATAAATACTCTAGTACAACTAAAAGATTGATTGATTCCCAATTCACTTTCTTTTCCAAATTGATTTGCCGTCATTGCTAGATTCTTTTCTTCTGAAGGAAAGTTCCTTGAATGGAACTTAATACTTTCCAAATGTTACTCAAAAAAGTGTAGAAATCTATAAGTGAAGTTGCTCAGATTCGTCACATAGCTATTCATCGTATGAAACCAAGACTTCATCAAACACATTCAATTAAAGTAGAAGATTGATAGTAGATTATGTTTGATATCACAAACCCACAAATTAAATTAGAAAAAAACACCTTTCATATAATGAGCATTAACGATTAAAAAAAAATTGACCAGAAAACAACCTCACTCCCACCCCACAACAAACAGAGAGAGAGAGAGAGAGATAATTGTACCAGAAAGTTGCTGAGGATGGTACAAGAAGAAGTCGACATCATGAACATTCTGATTGAGAAAGTGCTGGTCTATAATTTTCTTATCTAGACAATGAGTTATAAGCTCTTCATTTGCATAAGCGAGCTGATCACCCACCATCACTTCCTGTTTATGGATGACTTCAATGTCCATACAATTCTCGTCCACATTTAGCATATTGGCAGTGCTATCCCGTTTCCCATTTTCTTCCATTTTTCCACCCTAATCACATAAATAAGATCAATATCAAGATGAATGGCTTCTCAATATTTGATATTCAATAAAAAAAAGCTTCAAATGTCATTTCATGTAATGAAAGCGTACAAAATTGGTAGTGAAGGGAAGATAACTGTTGTTACTAGAGAAGGAGTTGTAAGCTGACTAATTAGAACTGACTAAGATGTGATAATTGACAATCTAACATGCTACTACTAATTAACTATGTACTTAGCAAGCTAACTGTTATAATATATTACGTTCCATGAGTTGGTTGATCTTTTAAAGAATGACCACCCTTTTCTCTGAATCCAGAGAATCTTTGTTCTTGCAATACATGATGTATCATGTAAAGAGGATCCGTTTGTTGCTATGAAGAAACTGCATCATGGAGATGTAGTTATTGTATGGTTTTCTTAGTTCCTACATAATTTTAGGTTCTGAATATTTATTTATTCTATTCACTGTAGTTGTAGTCTTGTAGATCCCAAAGTTAATCTTACCTCCCTAAGGTAAAACCTGGCAATGATTTTTCATGTTTGAAAAATATTATTTTCTACTTCTCTTAGGCATTATGTGTAATTTTCTGTTATTGTTTGCCCACATAGGGATGTGGTAGATTGAGAAGCTCGGTGCTATTGTCTCTTATAGTAGCATCAAGAGAATTTCCCAATCTTATTTATTGTTGCTACCTTGCTTTTGGTTTAGAGATTTAAACCCTCCTCTTCTTCAAAATTGCTTGATCAGGCCAGTAATATTTTGAGCTTTGACAAACCTGTTGCACCCCATGGTAGTCATGCAAATGAAGTAGTCGTAGCACCAAGATATAATGGGTGGCCGTTCAATATCACAAAGAGGCTTCCACCAATTGGTGTACTGTTCGAGTCCTTGACTGAACAAGAGGTTTACCTTCTATGATAAGCCTTATGTTGAATATTCTAAGGCCTATGAGAATAAGAAAAAGTGGCCAAGATATGGTTGAAATTAAGAACCATGATATGGTACATTATATTATTCTAGTGGTAACAGTTAGAATTACAGTATTTTAAAAATACAAACTTCTAGTTCATAACTAAAGGTAAGAAGGTACTAATTTAGGTTTCAGGGACAAATAATTGTGAAAACCTTTATACACAATTATTTCAGTTGTTTTTGTACTTACCATCTTTATTAGATAATCTATGTATTAGTTTTTATTTTTATCTATGTTGTTTTCTACTCCCTTTGTCTCATATTAGTTGATCATCTTACTAAAAATAGTTGTCACATATTAGTTGTTCACTTCACAAATCAATAAATCATTAATTAAAATTTCGTTATATTATCCGTGAAATTAATTCATTTTGAAAGTGTTCATATTTGTTTGTAAAAAAATGAAGAAGTTTTTAAAGGGTGAATATATAAAATTATCTTCTTATTTATAATTTCCAGTATTCTTGTAAAAAGGAAAATCAACAACTAATATCGGACGGGGGGATTATTGAGATTGATTTTCATCATGTTTTTAGAAAGTTTTTAGCTTGAAGGCTCTCATCTTTTGTATGACATTGTTTTATAAGTTTGCCTTTGTCACGACCCGAGCCTACACCCTGGACGTGGCTGACACTCTAGAACCATTGTTGGTCCCTAAGCGAACCCTCATCCTGGCTGACTATAGGCGGAAGGCTAAGTCAAGCATACAAAAGCTTAAAAACTGAATAAAAATTCATGAAATTGAAATACAAAACTTTAACTCAAATGAAAAAACTCTGAATATAAAAAATAATATTCAACTCGCCATAAAATAGGCAACTTAAGTTTTTAAACATGTAACAAAATAAATGATACAGACTTCTCAACTATACCGACTATCTATGAAGCATCTAACTGTTAAAGATGGAAGTCGGGACAAGAACCACGACATCCTGACTAAACTAAAAGTAAATGAAATCCTCCAGAAATAAGGAGGCTCACCATAGCTAACTCGAACTTCCGGATGTATCAACGAAGCTCCTGTTGATGACCCTGAATACTTGTGTCTGCATCATGAGAAGATTCAGGCCAGATGGCTCAGTACGTGGAATGTACGAGCATGTAAGAGGAATTCTAAAGCATAAACATAAGCTTGAAACTTGATAAAAAAAGAAAACATACTTACCTCTTCTTAAACTTACTCAACTCAAGGAATACTCAAGGATACTCAAAATTACTCAACTTACTCAACTCAGAAGTACTCAAAGATAAGATACTCAACTCAGAGATTAGATACTCAACTCAAAGATATGATATTCGACTCTGGGTACTCAACTCAATAAAGCAATAATACATATGCAATATATGGAAAGCTTTACAAAACAGTAAAAACAACTTAGTTCGTTAAAGAAAATGCAATAACAAACTCAACTTTACTTATATAATAAAGTAATATAGTTTCTGTGGGAGATTCTCTAATCGACAACCACCACAATGAGCCTAAGTGGTGACACAACGTTCTTACCATCACGTGCCAGACTGTTATATACTTTGTCGTCATATAGAACTACTTAACTTAGTGGATCCACCAGCTTAACTTATGTGATCTTCTAAAAAGTATGACCCATTAATACCCATGATGGCTACATGGTTTATGGAGACTTGAGTTAATATGAACTCGCATCCCCATATCGATGCTAAATACTAATCCAATAAATATACTTAGCTCATATGTTTTAAAATAACTTCTTTCTTTGGTTTGAGATAATTACTCAAAACTTAGCTTAAAAGCTCTCTTGGAATCGATGTTCCCCTTCTTGTTCAAAACTCTTTCGGAAATCTCAGTTTCCTCTCATCTTAAATGTGAAAACATTTACTCTTGGGAATACTTAGTTCCCATAAATCATTTTAAAGAAAATGAACTTTACTCTTACTCTTACTCAACTTTAAAGCTTAAGTCTTAAAACAATAGTTTAAACATTTGTAAAAGACTTCTTAAAATATGATTCATGCTGAATTATGGACATGAACGACTCAATGCAAAGTTTTCAATAACCATAGAGAGAACTCAATACTTGAAACTCAAGAACTTCAATGATACTACTCACTTCAAGAATGCTCAACTCAGAGGGTTCATGCGGGATTATGAGCATGAACTACTCAACTCAAGGACTCAAAGATACTTCTCATCTCAAGGCTGCTCGACTTATAGGTTTCATGCGGAATTATAGGCATAAACAATTCAGCTCAAAGACTTCATGGGTAACATGTAATAGTCCCATGATTAGAAATATAATCTCAAAGGGGATTAAGAACTCAATACTCAAGACTTAGAAGTTGAAGGTATTACCCCTCTCAATGATACTCAATTTATGGAGTCCATGCGAAATTTATGGGCATGAATGACTCAACTAGAAGGTCTACAAACTACATGGAACTCATATATACGACACTTCTCTTTCTCTTACTTACTACCTCAAGACTTAGTTAAAATCGATGGTTGATCTCAAAGGATTCACAATTGAACTCAATGACTTTCTTGAACTCAACTTTTAACTCTCTCTTGAATGTGAATTATGAATTCAAGAGTTATGGTTAATGATATGAAGGATC
>NW_006239130.1:560802-600186 GCF_000226075.1 Solanum tuberosum
AGGTTATGATCATGTTAGGAATGATTTTAGGTGTTTAGAAGTAGCTTAGAGTAGTTAGAATCGAAAAGGAGTGAAGGTACCCTTCGAAAGAATTCAAACGGGGCAACCGACGACAAACTGGATGGGGCAGGCGACCCTCGCGCTATGGGTGGCGCTAGCCCCTAAACTTCAGAGGAGGGTTTGGGGCACTCTGGCTGGCGCATCGCGCCAGGCCCCAACCCAAAAAATCCGACGAATTTTCCATGCTCGTTTTCTCACCCTAACTCGCCTAGAATCAAACGGTTTCTTCCCCAATCACTTGGATTCGATTACTTAACATAAGTACACTCTAATATACTCAAAACAACACTAAATTACTAAATTTCATCTCAAGAAATCATCAAACCCCAACACAACAAGATTTAGAATGAACTTCAAGAACACCTATCAAGAACTCATCAAGAACTCTAATCTTTCAACTTCAAGAATGAAATTTCACTGAAAATAACATGATTGGCGTGTGGGTGAACTAACCCAACACTATGGAAGCTTACATACCTCTGAGGGATTAAATCCATGGCGAAAATGTGCAACAAGACTCAAGAATCTCGACGAACGCTTCGATCCTTTCTCTTTTCTCCTCTTTTCTCTTCTTCCTTTCTCTTGTTGAACTCTCAACTAAAACCGTAGGCGTACTAGGAATATAAAACTGAACCTAATCATATTAGACCCCTAAAATATTACTAAAAATGAATTAAATCTGATTGGGTAAGGAAAAGATCAAAATACTCCTCTAAAATCCGGTTTTGACTTTCCTTATCTAGATTGCCCAGCTTCGAATGGACATATCTCCCTTAGACGACATCGAAACTGAGCAAACTCGGTGGCGTTGGAAATATAATTCAAATATATTTCCTACGGTATCTGATAGAACACCTAACTCATCTTGAGCTAGGCGTTAAATGGTCGTTTGAAGTCAACCCAAAACTCATACTTAGCTTAACTTGCAAAAATTTCAGATTTTTGCTATTTCCAATTCGATTCTTTTTGGAACTCAAGGTGCTACATCTAGTGACCTTAATACTCAAGAAATTTTAAATTCCTTGCAAAAATCTCACTCACTACAAAAAACGGTTCGAGTCTTAACTCAAAAAATTTCTGGGGTGTTACAGCCTTTCATTATACTCATTTATTAGGTAAATTTTCTGAGAACACTAGAGGCTGGTTCATCTATGATAACAGAGAGGTTAGCCACTATAACTCCACTACAATGGTAAACCTTTTGCATCAATCCAAATGTGACCAAAACAAAAAGCATAGTAAGAGGAGGGTCCTTCTCTTCTTCATTCTGACGAAATTCAATTCCCTGAAAAATGATGCTACGTTTCCAATCGAGATGCCTAATCTCCATCAATCCCACTTCATTATCTCCATCTTGTCCTATATCATTGAAAAAGTTTCCCATTTTTAATTCAGTCCACCCATCACCTCTTTTCAAGGTTAGCATCACTCTAGGTCCTCATTCTAAAAAAACATAGATAACTTATGCTCGTTGCTCTGGTTCATGGTCACTCTCGGAATAAACAAATCTAACAACTGCCTTAGAATTTCTTAGACCACAAAATCCATCTTCTAATTTGAACACTAGATAAGAAAAACAATAGGTTCTTTTCAACAACATTCAGGTTTCAATGTTGCCTCAGTTATCAAGCCAACAAATCAAATTAAGTTTAGCCAGTTCACATAATCTACAAGAAAATTTACACTTTCTTAGTAATTGTATTTAAAAAAGTAATTTGTTTCTAAATTTAGAGTGCATAGAAAGGAACCACAAAAATATAAAACACAGAGTCCGGGTAAGACAACCATTCCCAATTCTCTGATGTACCATCCCATATAATACCAAGTTCTCGTGCTGCGACCACAAAACATTTCTTCCCCATTTTCTTATCTAGTGAAAAACTCTATTTGATTAGCTAGATCAAATAACAAATACAAAACATTTGGATTTAAAAACTAAAAAAATGGATAAAAAAAAGTCACTAGACCACTCTTTAGGATTCCGATTGGGATCACAACAGGCCAACCACGCTCACTAGACATGACTAGCTACTGAAAGGTGGCCCGGATCGCCACCACCTAACAACCCTTATGAGTGGAACATTCCATTTATTAGCTTGTTCATATCAGGTAGGGTTGGGCCGGTCACATGCAGGCCCTGCCCACTAATTACTCACACAGTCATTTTAAGTGAGTGCAATTGGTTCATTGTGATCCTAGTGGGACACAATAAGAGTGGTCTAGTGCCATTTTTGGCCTTTTTGGTTTGTTTTTAAAACTTAATGTTTTGTCTATGTGATTTGATTTGTCAAATAGAGTTCTTCGCTGGATAAGAAGACGGGGAAGAAATGTTTTATGGTCGCAACACGAGAACTTTGTATTATATGGGTTGGTACACCAAATTATTGGTAATGTTTGTCTCACCCAGATCCCATGTTTTATATTTTTCTTTTCCTTTCGATGTACTCAAAATTTTGAAAGAAATTACTTTAGTAAATATAATTAGTGAGAAAGTCTAAATTATTTTTATAGATTTTCTGAAGTGGCTAAACTTAATTGGATCAGTTGGCTAGATAACCGAGGAAAAGTTGACACTCGAATGTCGTTGAAAAGAACTAGTTATTTAACTTATGTAGTGTTCAAATTGGAAGATGGATTTTATGGCCTTAGAAATTCAAAGGCAGTTATATTTTTTGATTCCAAAAGTTACTATGAAACAGAGCAACATGCTAAAGTTGTCCATTTTTTAGGACGAGGACCTAGAGCCACGCTAGCCTTGAAAAGTAGTGATGGATGGATTGCTATTCTGAAGTTATCCTAATGTTTTGATGATATAACAAACTAGGATACCTAGTATAGATCCATGTCCCATGAGAAGACTGAGAAGGTTCAGGCAATGCAAAAAGAACAACCGTAAAAGCTGCAACCACTGCCACAACAACAGTGGTTGGTGCGCGATTACAAAGGATCAGTACTCTTGGCCAATAACGTTGCACTAGGTTTTTTCCATATTATAATAGTTATTTTTACCTGGGATACAACCTAGCTTTTTCAGTGGATGAATTACATGGCAAAATCCATTCTCTCGAAGAAATATTTCTCATATGCAACAAGGGACCTGATCGAGTGATCTTTTGTATTTAGTTGTTATTTGAGAATAGGTAACATGGGCAAGAATACCACCCAGAAATCCTATATAAGAAAGAATGGAGTTTAGTCAATTCATTAGTATTCTTTAATAGGAAATTATTCCCTCTATTTTATTTTACGTGATGCTATATATTTCCTCATCGGTTCGCCAAAAATTAGTTGACACATTCTATTTTTGGAGATAATTTAACTTCAAATTTCGTATTTTATCATCAATGGAGTGCTTTTATAGCCATGAAAATCTCTTGACATGTTTATATCCCATGAGTTCCAAATATTTTTCTTTCTTGAATATTGTGTTTAGTCAAACTAAGACAAGTAAATTGAAATTAAAGGAGTAATATCCTATATGGAATACGAAAACTTACCTTCTTTACCATCAGCACCGAAGTAGGTTAGAGTTATGTAAGTACGGGGACAATCTTGCACGTACTTTCTCACCTTCCAAAAATTTTTGCTAAATCCTTTATGGCTATCTTTATTTATGAAGTTTTAATAACATTAGAAACAGAAAGGAAATTTGGGTAATAGAGGTAAATGTGGAATAGAAAGCAGAGGTAAAAGGAAATGTAGTTAGTACCATGTATCATGTTTTTGCCTTCATTAGGAATAAGCTTATAAAGAATTCCATTCAGAATAAATTGAGAACCACCAATCCGGTTAGCGACTCTTCCAAGGGTGGCTCCAAAGTAACTTGTAACATTCTGCACCAAGTTACTTTCAAGGGCTATATTTTCTTCAATGTACTCACATCAATAAAAACTATGGGAGTGTATTAGCTGATATTATAGACTAGGGATGTGGTGTTTCTTAGGAAAGAACTACAATTAAATAGTGTCAGATGACTAAATTTTGACATGGCACAATCAAAACAGGAGTGGCTACATGACTTGATGACTTGAAATAAAAACCGTATAAACTTTATTTCATAAAATTCAGACATCTATGAGACAAAATATTTTCTTTCTAACCTGCATATTACTCAAATGGGACAAAGAAAAGCTTATATAAAATACAATTTGCAGGAAAAGAAACGAATATGTGCGGAAGAGGACAAATAAAATTCATATTAGTGGTAAATGTACTAATTGATGATAATAAAATTACCGTAATTTAGCCGCTCATGTGAAGAACCTCAATAAAAATCTGTAAAGTTTAAAATAAACATATAAATTATAATTGGAAGTTTTAATTAATGATAACTATATTTATGGCCTATTAATTTCCAGTGCCTGAAGTAAAAACTTTTATAAATTTCATTATGGAACCATAGTAGCTCAATTGGTTGGTTAATTTCACTTACACTTTGATGGTGTGGTTCGACTCCCCACCTTATAATCCCTTCCGCAATTTCCCAATGCAATTGACTTATGAAACTAAAAACCACAATTTGTAGAAGAAAAATCTTAGAAAATGGAAAATCAAAATAGGCACATTTAAAAAAAAGCAACATACGTAGTGGAATCCCACAAGTGGTGTCTAAGGAAGGTAGAGTGTATGGATACCTTACCATTACCTCGTGGAGTAGAGTGAGGTGAACAACAGAAGCCACATGGAGTCTAGCGAAAAAGGAAGTCCCTTAGGAATTGTATCGCCACTCAATATCTTTGGGGAAAATACAATAATTAGAATCACATAAATGCGATCCCTAATAGGGTATCCAAGTAAAGTAGTGTCAATATCTTACCTTAAGGAAAATTAATACACACTGTTAAGTGAATTCAATATTTTAAAGACTTGGTAAATGGGCAGGGGTTCTTGAATTCTGATCAAACACTTTTCACATACTCTCTTACAAGTGAATATGTTAGAAGTTCAGTACTAATCAAGATTTTTTTAAGGCTTCTGTTGAAGGGATGATATAGATGGGTGATACACAGTCTGGGCAACCTGGTGAGATTAGAGGAGATTGCAAGATGGCTAGTATCCACCAATATAGTATTGAAGTCTTGTTTGAGACTTCACAAAGAAAATAGTAAAAGTCTCTTTGTTTTTTTTATTGCAAAAATGTAACACAAAAAAAAAACCTATATGAGTTCTCACTTAATACTACCCTTATAATAAAACAACAAATAGACTTTTAGTCTTTTCAATTTGAAGTCTCAAACAAGGTTTCAACACGTGGTCGGTGTCAATTAGCCACCTTGCAATCGTGTCTAAACTCACCAGGTTGCCTAGAATGCAAATCACCCATAATTATCATCCCTTAAAAAAACTTTGATTTTTTTTTCTTGATTTACGTTGAACTCTCTAACATATTCACTTGTAAGAGAGTTAGTGAAATGTGTTTGATCAGAAGTCAAGAACCCTTTTCCATTCATCAAGTCTTTGAATATTAATTGTCAAATATTGATCTGTCAGTAGAAAGACAATGAAACTTCCAACATTTCCTCATCTGTTAGTTTTATCTATTTTTTTAGTGTATGAAACTTTTTTCATCTTTAAATTTTCCAAATTTATCTAGCAATGGTGTTGGTGTTTTTTTAAAAGTGGGGCAGCACAAAAAGATTAAAAATGTCTCTCAATGGATTGAAATGACTTTCAATAGCTTTCAATGATTTTATTAAGCATTGAGGGGCATTAAATAGCCAACATAAAAATATAATCTGCATAATTTGAAATTTAAACAACCTAAAATATCTCAACAACATAAACAAACTAACTAAAATTCAAAATTCAAATTTATTCAAACTAAATAACTTATTTGACTAAAAGTTAACTACAGTAACTAAAAGCAAACTTCAACACTCCTCATTTGCTTTAGTTACTGCAATTGAAAAAAATGCTCCTCCTCAATTTTTGCTTTGATAGTTATGCTGGATTTTTTTCATTGTTTTTGAACTTGCAAAATTTCTTCTTTTTTCTTTTTCTTCTTTTGATTTTGTTCTTCAAAAACACATGCGATGACATTGTCTTGTGTAGACGTTTTTTTGAAAGTGCTTTAATATGAACTTTTATATGATTTGCAGATAGAGGTTGTAAGGGTTTTTCTTCCATCACAACCTCACATATCACATAGGTTTCAGAATATGATTTTATTCTCAAACACCAAATTTGATAGTTTTCGTCTGTGAAAATTTGTGGGGCATTCAAAGAGAGACATCTTCTTGCCATTATTTTGGTTAAAAAATGATTTAGAAAAGTCTATGCGTTGAAAAAAGCACGGGTTGAAAAGGTAGCCTTGATGGGTTAAAATGGGTAGCCCTGATGGGTTAAAAAGGTAGCCCTTACGGGTTAAAATGTATAGTAGTTTTTGGAAGATTTCACAAATCTCTTAAAATCAATGAAGCTCTGATACCATTGTTGGTGTTTTTTTAAAAGTGGGGCAGCACAAAAGGATTTAAAATGTCTCTCAGTGGATTGAAATGATTTTCAATAGCTTTCAATGATTTTATTAAGCATTGAGGGGCTTTAAATAGCCAACATAAAAATATAATCTGCATAATTTGAAATTTAAACAACCTAAAATATCTCAACAACATAAACAAACTAACTAAAATTCAAAATTTAAATTTATTCAAACTAAATAACTTATTTTGCTAAAAGTTACTACAGTAACTAAAAACAAACTTCAACAAATGGCTTAAATGGGTAAAAAAAATAATGTGGAAATTGGATGTCGGATCAACAATTAAGAAGGAATGAATAGAAAGTAATGAAATTGTTTCTCTCATTTTTTTATTGAGGAAGTAACTAGACTAATAAAATATTCACTCTTTACAGAAAACATATGTTATGCATTTATTGATTTGGTAATTTCCTATGCAAGAAACTTTATTGAGACCCATGAAGGGGAACTTTCACAATTACGCAAAGGTATGCATATGTTTTGGCCAAGAAATGTATTAATGTTGATGTATTTAGTAACTATACGTTAGTCACAATTATGCCCCAATTCTACTAAACAAGGATTATAACCTAAGCCCTCAATTTCAAAAGATCTATAACCGAAGAAAAATTTAAATCTTGAACCATAGATTACAATTGTGAACATCACTTCTGGGCCTAAACATAATTTTAAACACCAGCCAGATCTATAAAACTTGTTATATAAAAAATGTAAGTAATCTCATGAATATTGCAGACTTAGAATACCAAGAATTAATTAGAAGAATACTTGATTTCACTATAGCTCCAATCTCTTGCAAGAACTAACATGCTAAAGCTTCCTTTCCTTCTGTGTTAGGAGACAATTTCAATGGCTGCACTTACGAAGACGATGATGAAGATGTGACCAACCCACATAAATTTAGGTTTAAAACCCCTGACCTAGTGGGCTTCCATCACAAACTTATATTCATATGTTAACACATAACCTTCAGTATCGTGAAGCCCACATCAATATAAAATGATTTAGGCCCAACAAGAAATCCAATTATTTAGCTGAGAAAATAATATCCACCAAATATATTTATTTAGCCCATTTTGTTGAGTTGAATTCAATAATTGGGTTAGTGTTAAACACCCATACAAGACAACTTTCAACATTCTTCCATTTGGACAACATTTATGCCATGATCAATCAACATGAAAGCCAATTAATGGTTGCCAGCTCGAGCAGGATATTACCTAAGCATTTGGCATCAACAACATTATTCACCAATAGATCAAAATCTGTCAATCAGAAGCAGCAAAAGAAGTCTTACAATCCCATGCTTTGTGTGAATTTTGTAATGTGAAAGGACATCTGAAGATTGACCGTCTCAAGTTGATCAAATATGATTTTTGCCAAAAGACAGGTCATCTTAAAAATAATTGTTACAAGCTCAATGGCTATCCACCTCACTACAAGGGCAGGAGAGATCATGTTGTAGCTGGTAATTCAATCTATGATGCAGGGATTTTACAGCAGCTGCACACTGTTGTAGCTAGTAATTCAGTCTATGATACATGAATTTTGCTATAGCAGCACACAACACCTTTGCAACAATAGAACACAACATCTCCCCAAATGTTTTCTTACATGGCATCTTCTTCCCAACACCATCAATATCATCAACACATTCATTCTTCTTCTTCTTCACTTATGCCTATTCTTACTCCAGGACAACATCAACAGTTGCTCAGGATGCTGGACCAAGATACACTTGCTGATAAACCTGGAACTTCAAATATGGTAGGTACTTCACCTACTCATAAGGCTGATTCATTGACCTGGATTGTTGACACTAGGGCCTCTCACCATATTCTTGGTGATCCTTCTTATTTACACCATAAAAAATTAATAGATTGTGCAGGTCATGTTTAGCTACCCACTGGTGATTCTGCTAAAGTATCACACATTGGGGACTGTCACATAGGTGGAGGTGATATTCTAAGACAAGTCTTATGTGTGCTTGCCTTTCAATTCAATCTCATGCCAGTTTCTCAAGTGACAAAAGATTTGAATTGCAGTGTTATTTTTTCCCAAAATATTGTATTTTTCGGGACCTCTTGTCTGGGAAGGTGAGGGTGACTGGTAGAGAAGAGAATGTATTATATACAGTATGCACACAGATAGGGGAGGCAAATTAGTCATCACCACAGAGATACTTAGCAGTAACACAAGATATTGATGCAGATGTTTGGCACAAAAGATTGTGTCATGTACCTATGAGTGTGATCAGAAAGATTCCTATGTTTCATAGTTCTGGTAATACTAAACTTGTTTTGCCTAGTTGTGAAGTTTGTCCTCTTGCAAGGCAAACTAGATTGTCATTTCCACAAAATACTAGTCATTCTACATGTATTTTCCAACTGTTGCATATGGATGTTTCGGACCTTATAAAGTAGAAAACTTTGATGAAATGAGATATTTTCTGACCATTGTGGTTGATTATTCAAGGTGGACATGGATATTTTTGATGAGATTGAAATCTTATTTTATTAACTTGTTAAAACATTTCTTTGCTGAAATAGAGACAGCTTGACATCAATATAAATAGAGTGAGATCTAATAATGGCTGTGAATTCTTTAACACTAGTTGCAATAAATTTTTCCAGCTTTATTGTGTTATACATGAGAGTTCTTGTCCTTACACACCTCAAAAAAATAGGGTAATGGAGAAAAGACATAGTCATATCCTTGAGACTGCAAGAGCAATTGAGTTTCAAGCCAACTTCCCTGACAAGTTTTGGGGTATTTGTATTCAGTCTGCAATCTATATTTTGAATAGAATACCTTCCACTGTTATAAATGATATTTCTCCTTTTGAGAGATTATTTGGTAAGCCCCCTGTATTTGCTCATTTGAGAGTTCTAGGTTGTTTGTGTTTTGCCACAAATTTAGTCAGACACGACAAGTTTAGTCCTAAGGTTGTGAGAGCTGTTTTAGTTAGGTATGGTGTTACTCAAAAGGGATACAAGTTGTATGATTTGGAAAATAAAACATTCTTTATGAGTAGGGATGTAGTTTTTATGGAAACAGTTTTTCCTTTTAAAGATAGTGTTAATACTGAACAAGGCCACTTGTCCACCAACAACCATTTTGTTTCTGAGGAACTGGTTCTAGCTCTAAATATTGCTATGCCTTCTATTGACAGTGGTTAATCAACTTCCATTGAGCATGTTCAGGTTACTAATGCATCACACTCTACAGATCATTCCATCAATCCTACACCTTCAATCAGGAGGTCTACTAGAGGCACTCGACCTCCTATATGGCACAATGATTATGTTACTAAGGCTGGCTCAAATAACTATCTATACTCCATTGATTTAGTTTTGAATTATAATGGTCTCACCCCAAGTATTAGAATTTTGTATCTAAATTCTCAACTGATGTTGAACCAACTACTTACAAAGAGGCTACTACAGATCCTAGATGGATAGCAGCCATGAAATGTGAAATTACAGCACTAGAGGATAACAAGACATGGAAGGTAATGGACCTACCAAGAGGCAAGAAGGACATAGGGTGTAGATGGGTCTATAAAATCAAATACAATGCAGATGGTATGGTAGAAAGATTAAAGGCTAGATTAGTAGCAAAAGAATACAATCAGAAGGAAGGGTTTTATTATCAAGAGACCTTTTCACCTGTAGTAAAGATGGCTACGGTTAGGATTGTTGTGTCTATTGCAGCCACTAACCATTGGATAATACACCAAATGAATGTGTATGATGCTTTTTTGCAAGGTGCTTTGAATGAAGAAGTATACATGCAGCTACCAGAAGGTTTCAACTGCAGGTCTAAAGGCAACCAAGTGTGGAAGTTGTTAAAATCATTATATGGCCTCAAACAGGCTTTAAGGCAGTGTAACATTAAACTCAACACCACCTTGATTGCCTCAGGTTTTACTCAAAGTACTAGAGATTATTCTCTCTTTATCAAGAAGAAGGGTGACAGGATAGTCATAGTGCTCAAATATGTAGATGATTTACTGATAACTGGGAGTGATTGTCAAATGATTTAAGAAACCAAAGATGCATTGCAACATGCTTTTAAGATCCAGGATCTAGGGGAACTTAGGTACTTCCTTGGGTTAGAATTTGCAAGGAATGAAGCAGGTATTCTCATACACCAAAGGAATATGTTTTGGAGCTGATTGCAGACATGGGGTTAGCAGGAGTTAAACCAGTCTTTACTCCAATGAAATTGAATCTGAAACTTACAAGTACTGATTTGATGATATAATACCATCTGAGCATAATGATCCATCACTAGATGACCCTAATAATTGGTTGGACGATTGTTGTATCTTACCACAACTAGTCCAAACATCTCATTTACTGTACAATGTCTGAGCCAGTTCATCCATTCTCCAAAGAGATCACATTTAGATGCTGCATTGAGACTAGTGAGATATTTGAAATCAGCTCCAGGCTTGGGAGTTTTAATGTCATCATCAGGAAGTAATGTGTTGAAGGTGTTTTGTGATGCATATTGGGGTTCTTGCATTAATAGTAGGAGATCCATCACTAGTTACTTGTTTCAACATGGAGATTCACCTATATAATGGCAATCGAAGAAACAACTTACAGTATCTATGAGTTCAGCTAAAGCAGAGAACAGGGCAATGACCTCACCTGTTACTGAGATAGTTTGGCTAGTTGGTTTGTTTCAAGATCTTGGTGTTAATATTTCAATACTTGTCTCTTTGTACTCAGATAGTACTTCAGCCCTTCAAATCGCGGCTAATCCTGTTTTTCATGAACGAACGAAACATATTGACATCGATTTTTATTTCACTAGGGAGAAAATTCAAGCTGGACTACTTGTCACTACCTATCTATCATCATCAGAACAGCCAGCTGATACTCTCACTAAAGCACTTGTGAGAGTTCCACATGTTCATCTTTTGTCCAAGCTAGGCATGAAGAGTATCTTCATAGCTCCTAGCTTGTAGGAGGGTGTAAAGAAATTGAATAAATGCATGAGTGTACATTAGTGAAGTTAGTTACAAGTTGTTACATTATACATTGCAGTGTTAGAAATGTGAATAGTATAGTTTGTTAGTAAAGTTAGTTATACACTGTAGCAGTTAGTTAGGGAGCTATTCAAGTTGGTTACAATAGTATTGTATATATATATATATACTTGTATTACACTTGTGAATGATCAATACACATAATTCTTTCCAATCTTCCTAATGTTGCTCGCATCTATAGATCCTGCATTCATCCAGCATTGTCAAACTTAACAATCATCTATCTATATAATTTGCAGTAACTTTAAAAAAGAATTTACACAAAAATTCAAATTAATTTGATGCAATATATATATATATATAACCAGACTTGAAGCGGTTTTATTTATTAAGTGTAAATAATAGCCTTTTGTTGTCCATTTGTTTCTTGAAATCAAAATTAGTTGTCATGACATAAAAATTTGAAAATTGTGAGTTCTAAAATAGAAAATTTGACAGAGACAAATAGTGCAATGTACTCTTTTTCTGTGGGTTAGTTTCTTTGTGAGTAAAAAGGTTATCATTAGGGACACCAGCCATGTAAGTTTATTTGATAAATTATTTATTTATTTTGATTTTAGTGATAAATTTTCTCATAAATCTTAGTGATAGATTTCATATATTTCTTATTTAAGAATTCTCATTCTACTAACTTTAATTGTGAACAAAATTGCATAACACTTTTATTTTTATTTGGACTCCTTAGATGACACGGTTTTGGATTCTAAATTGAAATAATACCCACAGATTGTAAGTATCAGCGCATAAGTTGCTTTGTACAACTGTTAGATAGAATTAGTTAATTACTGTTTTATTAGTCATTAGTTACTGTTGAGTTTTACTATTAGTTTACTGCTGCTCTTCTATTTTGACTAGGTCTCTAACAGTGTTTAGGCTTAGGATTATCTCCCCATTTTGTGGAGTTAGCTTAGGAAATAGTTAGACCATCGTGTATATTTATTTCCATTTCAGCAATAAGAATAAAAGGTTCTTCCGCAGCTTATCTTGTTTCTTTATGGTATCAATAGCCACAATAAACTCTAACGAGTAAGATCCTATATTTTTTTCTCTCCCACCCTCCACAAATGGGCGACACTTCTCAAGTTGTCACCGCAGATACGAACATCGGAGTGACAATTGTTCAATTTAATCCGGCTTCCCAATTGCCTATCAAATTACTTGGCAGCCAAAACTTCTCAACATGGAAGGCGCAATTCACGATGCTTATGCATGGTCATGATCTATATGGACATCTCGATAGTTCGGCTCCCTCCCCTTCTCGCACGATCAGTACTGGCACAGTCCTTAGTGCCAATCCTGCGTTTTCTCTTTGGTTTCGCCAAGACCAACTTATTCAAAACGCTTGATCCAACAATTGCCACCACTGTTGCAACTGCTACAGTAAAAACTGCTTGGGATGCATTGCACACAGCCTATGCAAATAAGTCCCGAACTCGCATTTTTAGTTTGCGTGATCGCCTTACGCGCCTGATGAAAAACTCCCAACCAGTCACCGAATATTTGCAACATATTCACTCTATTTCTGACGAACTCTCTACAGCTGTTGCCCCAATTACCAACTCAGAACTTATTGTTAAGATCCTGAGTGGTTTGGGTCCAGAGTTCCGTGAGATGTCTACTGCGATTCGTGCTCGTGACTCCACTATTTCTTATGAAGAACTCTAGGAAAAGCTATTGGATCATGAACTTTTCCTTCGCCATGAAGAGTCCAAGCACGCTCCCAACCAGATTGCCGCTGCTACATCCAACAGGTCTGGTCATTCTAACTCTCGGAACGCTTGTCGGCCCAACAATGGAAGCAACCAACAATGGCGGTCCAGCAATCGCTCTACTACACCCAATCAATGTCGATCTTCCACCACCACCAACTCTTATGATGGTGTTCACTGCAATTGTGCAACAAACCAGGTCATGTTGCAAGTGTGTGTAGATCAAAATCTCACAATCATTTTGAGGCAAAGGTCAACTATGTTTCAGGATTGCAGGCACCAGCAGATTCTTGGATTGTCGACTCTGGAGCATCTCATCATATCACTGCTGAACCTTACAACTTGCAAGCATACAATGGCATGGAGCATGTCGCCATGGGTGATGGTAACAAAATCCCCATAACTCACACTAGTTCTACTCAATTACATGCATTGAATAATGCTTTCAAGCTTTCTAATACTCTTGTGCACCTACCATTAAGCATAACTTACTTTCAGTTTCTAAATTTTGTCAAGATAATCTAACCTCTGTTGAATTTTTTCCTTTTCATTTTTGTGTAAAGGCCTAAACACAGGGACTCCTTTGGTCCACGGTCGGAGTAGAGACGGTCTTTATGAGTGGCCAACTTCACCTTCGGTGCCTTCCCTACAAGCACATGTTGCCTCCTCCAATTCGTCCTCCATCATCACTTGGCATCGTAGATTGGGTCATCCACATGCCAAAGTTTTGAATTTTGTTTTAAATAAGTTCTCGCTGCCTTGTACACGAGAAAAAATTTTAGTTTGTAATTCTTGTTCATCAAATAAAGCTCATCGGCATCCCTTTCAACAACTTACATTGTCAAGTACAAAACCGTTTCAAACCATTTTTAGTGATTTGTGGTGCCTTCTCCAGTGTTATCAATTGATAAAAAAAACAGTACTACTGCATTTTTGTTGACCAATTTACCAAATACATTTGGCTTTTATACATTGAAACATAAAAGTGAGGTAAAAGAACTTTTCAAAAACTTTCAAGTTTTAATGGAACGTCATTTCAATACAAAAATTCTTTCTTATATACTGATGGTGGTGGAGAATATAAAAGTCTTCATCCATACCTAAATTCTTCAAGGTATTGAACATCTTTTAGCTCCTCCATACACCCCTCAACGAGTTGCTCTTGCCGAACGACGACATAGACATATTATGGAAACGGCAAGAACATTACTCCATGAAGCCTCACTTCCCCTGACCCTTTGGTCCTTTGCTTGTCAATATGTAGCTTACCTGATCAATCGCTTACCTACCTCCCTTTTGCAAAATCAATCACCTTTTCAAATGTTATTTGGTACAAATCCAGATTATGCTCACTTAAAAAGAATTGGGTGCTTGTGTTATCCATGGCTCAAACCATTCTCGAAGAATAAATTAGAGCCACGATCGACGCCTTGTGTTTATTTGGGGTTTTCATCAAATTATCATTGTTATCAATGTTTTGATCCAAAATCTTTAAAATTATACTTGTCTCGTGATGTTAAATTTTTTGAAAGTATTTTTCCTTTCCAGAATATGTTTTCAAAGCTTTCCTCATGTTTCAGACAACTTGCCTGGGAAGATTTGGTTACAACTAACTAGGACATCTCTCCTATGATTTCTCATGTGCCTTGTATAGATTTACCGCCTCCTATTATTCTGACCAATGCAGATACCATCTGGCATACGCATGATACTGTCTCATCCGGCTGCGCTCCAACAGAGTCTGCGATACCAGGTACTTTTCCTACTTTTTCTCCTCCACTTTCTTCTCTTCCTAATGCCCAATCTTATCCTCTGTCGTCCTCCATTCAATCAACTCAACTACCATCAACATCCCATCCGCCATCGCCAAAACCTCCTATTCGGTTTGTGTACTCTCGTCGCTCCACTTCAGCGGCAACAACGAACACCTCTGCCCCAATCTTTCCCGAACCACACCCTTCCCCTTTGCCTCCAAATCGAGTCGTTACCCGCTCACAACACAATATTCATAAACCAAAACTAATTTTTGATTACATGGCTCACCTCCCACCTCTAGTCACTCCCAGCACCTTTAACCAAGCAAGCAAACACATAGAGTGGTAGAATGCTATGCAAGCTGAATTTGATGCATTGTGTAACAACCACACATGGGAATTAGTACCTCCTGATTCGCCAAAAAATGTCATTGCTTGTAAATGGTTGTACATAATAAAGCAAAAGGTTGATGGTTCTATTGATCGTTATAAAGCCAGATTAGTCGCAAAGGGATTTACCCAACGTCTCGGTGTTGCTTTTCATGACACGTTTAGCCCAGAAGTCAAACCAACTACTATTCGTGTGGTCCTCTCCATTGAAATCAAATTTGATTGGCCTCTGCGTCAACTTGACGTTAATAATGCATTTCTTCAAGGACGTTTGGATGAAAAAGTTTATATGGAACAACCTCGGGGATTTGAAGACAAGACTTATCCAACCCATATTTATTGTCTTAATAAAGCTATTTATGGACTCAAACAAGCTCCTCGAGCATGGTACAATGAACTCAAGAATCATTTGCTCCTGTTGGGCTTCATAAAATCTGAGTCGGACAGCTCCCTCTTTGTTCGTCATCATTCTCATGCCACAGTGTATCTACTGGTATATGTGGATGACATTATTGTTACTGGCATCAATACTTCAGTTGTTAATCAAGTTATTTCTTCCCTTGCAGCTAGATTTTCTATTAAAGATCTTGAAGCTCTCACCTACTCTTTAGGTATTTAAGTCATTAGAAGTTCCTTTTTGCTTGATAGCATCCAAGTTTTGTCTCTCAATCCAAATACTTGAAACTTAAGGATTTACATCAATTATTGAGACAAAATATGCAATTGAGGACATTAATTCTATCAAAATATAGCCCTAAATTAGTCAAAATTGTGGACTCATCAACTCTCCAACTTAAACTTTTGCTTGTCCTCAACTAAAGCTCAAGTTCAGCAGTTTAAAAGGGATGTCTCAAACAATGCTACACAAGACTCAATCATGAATGTACACAACAAGGCTCAAATTACTCATGCAAGGATCAGTTGTATACTCAAAGATTCAACTTGTGACACACCATTATCAAAAATTCTCAATCTCACTATACTTGCTTCAAATGCAAGTTCAAGCTCAACAAAAGAAATCAAATGACCTCACACAAAAGAATGATTCCATATTCACACACAATGTTTAGCAATTTAAAGTTTCGAAACCAAATGCAACGCTCACAAAGAAGAACACAATGCATGCTTTCACCCATAGTTTTGCCCGTATTTTTCAATCAACAATTATTTCAGCTCACTCAAGATCAAAAAGGTCTTTCCAAGGCTTGTAATAGGGCTAAGTGAAAAGGTATGGTCATTTAGGCTCAATGACTTCCATCCTCATGAAATGTGGTCCTCAGAACACTTCCTTTCCTCTTCTCTCATCATTTTCTTTAGTGCTCAGAAGTCATCCCATTATTCACTTTCCATGGATTGTTTGGAAACCCCATTTCTTTTTACACTTCTCATAACTTTATTTCACAACTTTTTATTTTCCTTTTTCTTTTCTTTTTTTTGTTTTGTATGGAGGGGTTCCATTTTTCTCAACATCATTGGTTAAATGGGACATTTCTCGCGCTTCTTGACTTGCCTTCTCTTTTCACCACACCCCCAACTTAGGCTTTTGGACTAAGTTGGCTATCCAATCAACCACAAATCACGAGGATTATGGGTAGTGGATTTAAGAAAGGTCATGTTTTCATCAAGTTTCTTTCAAAGAAAGGTAAGGCTCAAGGGGTGTTCAAAAGAGGTTCACACACTCATAAGGTAGACCGCAAAAGAGGTATATGTCAAATTGGCTCACACTCTTCGAAGTTGCCTAAGATAATATCAAGAGATAGCCTTACTTAGTCGACCGGACCAACGGGGAAAATTCTAGGTGTAATCATGCATGGTTCACAGTAAGCTCATCACATAAGGCATTGACACCAAAGTCAAACAAGACTCCACACTTTCTCTAGTGTGAAACGATCATCACAAGAGACTCGATTTGATAATTGGCTAGTCATATTGAGATGCAAAGAGTTCACATTTAGTCTATGCAATTTCATTTGGTCTCATTTTAGCCGCACATTCATGTTCATTCGATTATGAGCACTATTTGAGTCATCGATATTGATCAGAACTGAGACTCAAATTCGCTGAAGAACAGCCACATCCGAGTATATACAAGAGGTGGCAAAAATTTTGGAAGGGTCAAAATCATGTACATATTAAAGCAAAGGGAGCCATAAACTCAAACATCCGCTAAAAGCATTATAAAACACAATCACCCAAATGTATCAACAAAACACCAATATTAATATTCACACAAAAGGTGGGCCTCACCCCAACACAAAGAAAAACCATTTTTCCTCAAATACAAATGCAATAAAGTATCCAAAAGTAAAATAAAGTAAGACAGAGAGGAAGGTAAAGAAAGGATCCTGTCTGTACAGTCTCTCCATCTGTCTGGGCCTCAATGCCTGGTGCAGAAGTCTGTACTTGGGCATCAGTGCTTGGAATCACCTCAAAAGAGCCAGTTTCACTAGAAACAACAAAAGGTGTACCTACTAGGGAAGCCTGCACAGCCGCATCTATCATGGCTACTTCAGTCTCAGTCAGATCTTTATTTGCAGATCCCTCAGTCTCCTTAAGCATTTTGTCATCAGTCTATGCCTCTGAATCAGGATCGGCTATCTACTATGTTCTATCCCCATGTCCGGTGGTAGTCTAAGGCATCTCAGGCACATCTGGAATCTCCACTATTCCAAAGACCATGGACATATCGGTGGACTTCAGGTAGTCCACATTTTTTCTTAGCTCAGCAATGGCGGCTTTTAAAGTCGTCACCCCCTTTGTGGCCCCTTGGTCGCACTCACACACCGCTATCTTTGCCTCTAAGGAATCAATGGTAGTACTCAGTGGTCTCATAACATCAGCGAGGGCAGTCTAAATCATGCCCAGCACAGAGGACACTAGACTGGCATCCCGACGATCGACAAATTGAACAAGCTGCCCCATCCGGAGTAGGGAAGCCTGGGTGAGTGGAGGCTCAGTGGTCTCATACCAGCCTCTTTTTATGTGGTATCAAAGCATTGTAGGCACTGTAGAACTCACAGACCCAATTTGGAATGTATGGGTCATGGGTTTTGGTGAAGATCTGAAATTTATGCGCCTTCAGACAGCGCATAATCTCAGGTTACCGATCAATAACTCCATCTATGGACAGGCTCATCTCCTCAATAATTTTCTTTATCCCCTAAGTATTGAATCTATTCATCGACTTTGGAGGGGGGCCTGTACTGGGAGTGCTAGTACCATTGTTTATTCTGGGCCGAAGGAGTAAGATTGGTGGGCTGAGGGTTCCTGATCCTAGATGGATCATTCTTCTTTTTAGATAGTAATTTTTCCCTCTATGCTATGACAAACTCATCATCCTCAAACTCTGTAGTTTGAAGTTCCTGATGCTCCTCCTCACCTTCAGATGGGTTCAGATAAGTAGAATAAATGCCATCCCTATCTGAGCTTACTTCCGATAACTCAAATGCCTTGCCTTTATCTTTGTCTTTCTCACCAGTTGTGGGCAGTTTTGTGGTTTTGTCACTGGATGCAGCTACATTCTCATTCAGTGTAATCCCCTTTGCTTTCCCTTGGTGTGGCATGTTTCTCCTAGAAACTTTAGACCTAGCCAGGTCTGCAAGCATCGTGGGGAAAGTCAGACAGACTAAATCAAATTCATGTAAACACAGCTGCAGAAAGACTCGCCGAATAAATCAGCGAGTAGCCAAATTTCTTTGGCAAACTAGGTCGGGCTCGCCGACCGGATTGACTTAAATATTGTTACAAATAGGCGATGGGAAAGACCTATTGGCGAATTGCCGACTACTTTCAGCGAGCAAGGGTTTTTCCGCTGAAAGTTACAATGCAACAAGGGTTCAGGAGTGCATACAAAGGGCGATCAAGAATACTTTTGGCGAGTCGCCGTGTGCTTTTGGCGAACTCAGACCTCTCGCCAAAAGTTACAAAAACCAACGACATATATAGCATGAATTGAAAGGCAAGATGGGCACATTAGGTGAACCGCTGAGTAGTTCGACAAGCCCGACCTAGCTCGCCAAACGGCCCAACGTGCCTATTTTCAACCCAACTTCTTGTATTCAACCCCGCAACCCTCGAAAACAAAATTAGAGCATACACAAGTTAAATTAAGTTAAGACCCATAGCACCTATCATCCGAGATACTTAGATTTCTCCCGATTCTACCAAGCTAGACAACATGTATGCACACCCACATAAAATTTAAATCACTTCAACGCATAAGCATACGGGATTTCAAATTAAAACAGGCAATTGAACAATTAGATCTTATCTGAGGGGCCCAGCACATGACAATACGATCAGTTTATTTGCGTATGATAATAAATAAAAATAAGTTCGGGGTTCAAAAGACCTACCTTATTTTTTGATTAAAATGATATTTAAAGAGCTAGGTGGCGATGTAATCCAACTTCACGTACAAATCAATGAACAAAATACTTGGAATACAAAAGTATTGAAAATACTTACTAGATGCGAATTTGTGAAGTTTGAAATCGAGGAGAGGTGAAGAGCTTGAAACTTTAAAACCTTTGACAATTAATAACCATCCAGTTCTCATTCATTCGGCGACGTTAGTCGCAACTGCTGATCCACTCAGCGACGTGCCGAGTGGTTACTTACCTCACCAAGTTTTACAGGACCTTCAGTCAAAGTGAGGGTCCAAACGACGGTTTACATCGGGATCGCCGACTTAGTCGGTGATTCTCCACTAATTTCTTGTGCTCACCGATTGTTACAGAGTCTGATGTGAGAGTTTCTTGAGTCTAACGGCGGTCTGGATCAGCGTCGCCGTCCTCTTCGGTGATTCGCCGACTAGAAGTATTATCGCCAACCTACACTTTTCAATTAATATCCACACTTTAATCTGCAAAATCAAAACACCACTATTTCTAAAACAAAATTAAAGCATTTAAGGGATTTGGGTTGCCTCCCAAATAGTGCCTTAGTTAACGTCGTGGCACGATGCAGGTTAACACCTAAACTTCACTTTTGGGGTTAGCCAAAACATCATTTGGCAACCCCCTGCTTTGTGCCTGATGGAGATGATGCATCACATGATCCGTAAAGTTTTTGAGCAGCTAAATGGATCTGGAATGAGAACCAATCATCTGTTTGATCACTTCGATGTTCTCCTTCATCTCTTCCAGCTTAACTTGTTGAGAATGATTGAGAGCATTCCCTCAACACGTTTACCCTCACTGTCTTTGGGCTTTATTCGCTCATGAGGGGGGGCGTATTTGTCCTTCCTTTTGCATTAGACTTCATCCATCTGAGTCATCAATACAGCCAACATGAAGTCCTTCTCTACTTCTTGGTTTGCTTCAGCAATGTGATGAAGCAGGTGGGCTGCTATCGCATAGGGCTGCAGTGTAATACCACCCGGATTGAGTTTGTCAGCCAATGGTTTGTTTTCACGACCAAGGCTTCTGTAGAAGCAGTCTAAGGGGACTATATTCGGAATTTCATGAGTGGGGCATCGAATCAGAAGTGATCTAAACCTTGCCCATGCCTCATGTATCCGTTCACCTTCCTATGGTTTGAAGGTTAGAATGTGATCCCTGAACTTCATTACTTCTAATGGAGGAAACTCCATTTGCTCACGAGTACTGCTTGACATACTCACCTCCTCTATTTCGAAGCTCAAACAAGTAAATTACAAAACTAAAAATTAAGTAAGTAGAACTACAACTAAGAAGAATAAATTTTTTACTAAACTAAAAATTCTCAAACAACAACACTCCCCAGCAGCGGCGTCATTTTTGACTTCACGTATTAGGACACTACTTCAGTTCCAGTGCCAACGATCGCATGTAGTGATATAACCCAACCAAGGGTTGGAATCGTTCCCACATGGAGTGGTTTCGAGAATTAATAGAAAAGGAAAATCAAGTTCTAATTAGTCATAACTATAAACATTATCGAATAAAAATATAGTAAATCTAAGGGGTGACGCAAGCGTCAATTATCAATGGGGGTTTGTATTAGCTAATCAACAAAAACAACAAAAATATAAGAAACTGAGATAGGGAGACGGGATTCTTGGGATGGGATAGGAATATGGGATAAAAGACACTATCGGGTAGATGATATGGATAGTACATCGCTGAATATTTGTAACTAGGCTAGACTTTAGTGGGGGTAAATTCTCTCTCGAGCAACTTACCCCGAATTAACTCGGTTTCTCTTGAACACCGAGTTGTCGCGTTTAAGCACATCCTTTGACTTAACCCATTCACTCTCTTAAGATGAAAGTGTGGGAGAAGGCCTAGGGTTCACTCTCTCGAGCGGAACACACGACGACCCAATAACCACCGACTATCGATTTAGTAGTCTTAGTTTAAAACCTATCTCTCGAGCAAGCCAAAAACACTAAGATGAAATCGTATTTGCAACTACAATCTCATTAAGTTCAAACACAACTACTAAATGAAATCACATTTAAACAACGAATATACCAACAATAAGCAACACCCTACAGTAAATTTAACCCATATTCACAAAATCACACCCCAAGAATTGAGGTTTTAGCTCGACATAGAGAAAATGATACCAAATCTAAGTAACAACAACTGGGTATGATTTAATTTAACTTTAAACGAGTCTAGAATGAAGAATTTTCAACACTCACTTCCAATTTCTTGGAATTAGAAGTCTTCAAATCTTCAAAAGCTAAGAACAAAGTCTCTCTACTTGAAACTTAGAAAATAAAATGTTGTATCTGAAATTGCTTACTAAGATAAAAAATTAAACTAGTATTTATAGTTGTCTAAAAATGTGTTGCGAAGGACTATTTGGCGCAGTTAGTCGGGATCGCCGATACACTCGGTGATCCGCCCTTTGGTCTCGTTCATCGCCTTTCTGCTCTTGCCTTCAGCATTCTCGCGTTTTGAGGCACTGGGCGATAGAGTGCTACTTCGCAGAACTGCTCGGCGACACGCTGACTCTTCATTTTCATCGCAGACTTGACCATCTCCTCAGAGCTCAGCACACTGGAACATTCGGTAGGATTTAGGACCTTTCGGTGACTCGCCTAGTAGTTTCGGTGATCCTCAAGAAGTGTTTTCTCCGTTCTTTTAGCTGCTTTGTTCCTTTTTGCTTGATAGCGTCCAAGCTTTGTCTCTCAAATCAAATACCTAAAACTTTAGGGTTTACATCAGTTATGGAGACAAAATATGCATTTGAGGACACTAATTTTATCAAAATATAGCCCTAAATGAGTTCAAATTGTGGACTCATCACTTATGAGTTGGTGCTACCGCTAGAGTTAGCAGCATTCCATCCAGTGTTTCACATTTCTGTTAAGGAAGTGTATGGGTGATCCTTCACTTATTAAAAATACAGAGAATGTTGGTGTTAAGGACAACCTATCTTATGAGAAGACACCCATTGAGATCCTTGATCGTCAGATTCGTAAGTTGAAAACCAAGGAGGTAGCATCAGTCAAGGTCTTATGGAGGAATCAGTTTGTTAGAGAATCTACTTGGGAAGCTGAGAAGAATAAGAAGAAGAGATACCCACATCACTTCCCTTTCGAAGAAATTCCCTACCAAGGTAATGACCTTTTGTAAAACTCTTTAAATTGATATGCTATGTTACGTTGTATTGCATGTTGGGTGTTTAAACTAGGTGTTAGATGTTGCCACCCTTAGTCCTAATTATAGTGATCTCATTCGAGGACTAATGTTCCCGAGAGGGAGATATTGTAACACCTCGGTTTTAGAAAGAGCTAATTTTAGAAAGAACTAAATTGGAAAGAGCTAAATTGAGAATTTTGTAAGTTAGTTTTAAATTGTTAGTTTTGGGTCAACATCAAACAACCATAACTTTCAGTACATGATGATTTAGGTGGTCCATGAGATATCAAACGAAAAATATTTGATTCTTCTTTCCAATGCCACCGAGTTTGCTAAATTACGAGTTCGGATGAGGGAGATATGCCCGTTTGAGTTCATCATGTCTAGTTAAGGAAATTCATCCAAATTAAGGAGTGCTATTTTGGTCTTTTCCTTACCCCACTAAGTTTTCACGTTTTGGTTACCCCGAATAGGGGTCTAAATTTATTTAGATCATTTTTTACGATTCCTAAACATGCTTAGGGTTTTAGAGAGAAATGCAAGAAGACAAAAAGAAGAAGTTCAAGCGTTCATTCAAAATTCTTGCGATTGTTGAGTAGTTTCACAAAGGATTTGATCCTTACGTTGTATGTAAGTTCTCATACTGCTGGGTTAGTTCACCCACACTCCAATCATGTGATTTTTATCTGTAATTTCATTCTTGAGGTTCAATGATTTATGTTTTTAAGGTTTTGTGGTTTGTTCTTTGATAATGAAGTTCTTGAGGTGAGGGTTGCAAATGAGATTTTTCTTAATCAATTTATGTGTGAATTTCGTTTTACATGTGGTTAGTTTAAGAATCCAAAAGAGTTTGATGGAAATCGTTCGATTCTAGATGATTTAGGGCATGAGATTGAATAAGAAAATTTGTCAAATTCTGGCAGGGGCTTGAGGCGGGGCGCCACCATAGAGCCACAACTACTGCCCACTAGTATGGGACCTGGCACGACGCGCCACTCAATGAGCCCCAAACACTAGTTAGTAGTTTTGGGGCTGGCACCCTGCGCCACTCAGTGCCCAGGGTCACCAGGTCCACTACTCTTCCGACCTTCTTTTTGTGTGAGTTCCCTCGAATCGTACCCATTTTTCTACCTAACATCTACACATAAAATCTTGATTAATCCTTGAGAGATCATACATATCCAAGTCATGACTCTTGAATTCATATTTCAAATTCAAGATAGAGTTAAGAGTCAAGTTTGAGGAAGTTCTTTGAGTCATTTTGAGAAGTCTTCTACAGTCTTTTAAAACTTGTTTAAGACTTGAGTACTTGAGTATGAGGATGAGGAGAGTTGAGATTCATTTTTCAAAATGAATATATGGGAACTAAGTATTCCAAGAGTGAATTCTTTTACATTTAAAACGAGAGGACATCTTGATTTCCAAATGAGTTTATGAAGAGTTTTGAGCAGTATATCTTTTAAAAGAATCTTTTGAGTAATAATCTCAAAGTTAAGGATAAGAAAATGTTTTTAAAACATATTAGCATGAGTTATATTATTGGGAGTAGTATTGAGCACCAATATGGGGACGAGTTCAGACAACTCAAAGTCCTTATAAACCAGGTATGCCAACATGGGTAAAGGGTCATACTTTTTAGATGGTTTCTTATTGCTTTAATCATAGCTTAGTGGATCCACTTTGTTGAGTATGTCTTATACTCCGTGAAGATATAGGACAGTTCTGGCATCGTGGGCGAGACGTTATATAATCACATAGCTCATAGTGATGGTTGTCAGTTAGAAAATATCCCAAATAAGAGTAAAGAGGGATTACTGTCTTTTTAAATACTTTGAGTTGTAATTTAATGCTTTAAAAACTTTCTTTATACTGCATGTTTTCTTTGTTGCTTTATAATGAGTTGAGTATTCTGGAATTGAGCTCAGTATTTCTGAGTTTGAGTATCTTAAGTATCTTGCATATCTTTGAGTATCTTTGAATATATTTGAGTTGAGTTAAATTGAGATGAGGTAAGTATGCTCTTCCATTCTATTAGATCAAGCCTATATCTGTGCTTTAGAATTCCCCTTACATGCCCGTACATTGCATGTACTGACACTATTTGGACAGCATCTTTTATGATGCAGATACAGGTAACCATGATCATCAACAGGCGCTCTGTTGATACCACTTGCAGTCCAGAGTTGCTTTGGTGAGCCTCCATGCTTTTGGAGGATTCCCGTTTATTTTTTCAGTTTTGTTAAAATATCATGGGTCTTGTCCCAACGTCTATCATAGTATTTAGAGGCTTCATAGATAGTAGAGTTTTGAGAATTCTGTTTCATTTTCAATTTTTAATGTTCTAGACTTGAGTTGCCTCTTTTGGCCTATTGAATGTTTTCTTCAAAATATTATGAGTTATTTATTTTTAGACTGTTTGAGAAACCTTTCTTTTTGAGTTCATCTAATGTTGAATAAGTCTTCCGCTGAGCATTAAGCAATGTCAAGGGTTCTCTTGGGGACCAACAATGGTTCTCGAGTGCCAGTCGAGTCCAGGGTGTAGGATCGGGCTATGGCATCGCCGACGCGATCGGTGATGCGTCGAGTGCTCCTCCTCTTGCCTTTTTAACATGGCTTTTCACCATCTCTTTTTTCTTACTTTCGGCGATTGAGATTGGCATCGCCAATATCTTGGGCAAGTCACCGAACTGCTAACTTGCTCGCCAAGTTGGTCTTGTCCATGGGCTGGACTGCTAGCAGTTTAGGCGAGCTGAAGGTCCACTTGGCTACTCGTAGAGTGGCATTTGCGAGTACCAACTTTGCTTTCCTACAACTTTTTAAGCTTTTTTTCTCTTATTTGTGTTGTAGTGTCCTTGCCTTGCTCTTTTTCCTTTATTGCTGCATATTAGCATTTTAACATCAGTTATGAGCATAAATGAGGCATTAAGGACACTGATTTCCCTAGTACTAAGTCCTGAATGAGTCGAAATCCCCTACTCATCACTGACCATAAGAACATAACTTTCTTTTGGATGAAAGTCATCAATGGAGATGCAATCAAAGAAAACCCATCCATAAACTTTCTATAATAACCCGCAAAACCCAAGAAACTTTGAATATCCTAAGCAGATAAAGGTCTAGACCGACTCTTAACCGCATCCATCTTCTTAGGATCTACCTCAATACCTTTACTGGAAATAATGTGACCAAGAAACTCCACGAACCTCAACCGAAACTTACATTTGCTAAAATTTGCAAATAGTTGTTGGTCCTTGAGGACTTGCAACACAATCCTCAAATGCTCGACATGCTCGTCCTCACTCCTTCAGTAAATCAAGATGTAATTGATAAACACAATCACAACCATGTCTACATATTATTGAAATACTCTATTCATCAAGTCAATAAATTTGCCCGGAGCATTTGTCAAACCAGACAACATTACCGAAAACTCATAATGACCATACCGAGTTCGAAAAATCATCTTCGGAATTTCATCTTCCTTCACCCTCAATTGGTGATAACCCGACCAGAGGCAGATCTTCGAGAAGTAACTCTCACTTCGGAGGTTGATTAGGTTCTTCAATCTTGTTTTCTTGCATTGGGTGCACTTCGTAATCAGAAATCACTCAAATAGGAACTCATTCTATTTGATTTTATTATGCTTGTAACTTTCAGTTTAAGTGTGCCAGTTTATTCGGAGATAACATTGCCCTATTTATAGATCCAAAGATCTTTTTATCTTCAACATTAACTCAGTAACTTTGTAGTGGTTCCTACTCCTTGAAGGATTTGGAATCCCTTGTTAACTGGGTTTATTTATTATTCGCTTCTTCATTCTTGTAAGACTCATTTATAACAGGAAATTTTCTACAGTTGTTTCTTGTCGTAAAAGCAACCCATCCCCCGCCAAATTAATTCTGCTTCATGAGATTAACATTCTCCTAGTCTCAGTTGGACTCGAACTGAAAGGAACATGTCTGCGAAACATGTTCCTTTCATGTATTCCCCTATTTGTCAATCATCAAAATCTTTCTCGATCTAACAATTGTGAATTTGTATTACATTATGGGTTCCATGAGAGGATTAGGTATGTGTAATTTGTTATGATGTGTGATATGTTTCATGCATTAGTTGACTTAGGACATTGTGATTCGAAATGTATATTACATTGTGGGTGTGGTATATGTGATCACCTGTTTTAATATTTTGTAGTTTCTTATTTACATTCATGTTTTGGAAATGGTTGTAAGATTCTACAAGTACACTGGGATTGTGTACTGATACTACACTTCCTATTTTCTTATTAAATATAGCGCATATTCAGGCAGATGACATCAGACTCGGTTGAGAGATGCGTGTATATCCAAATTCAAGTGTGAGTACTCTTCCATGCTATCATGGATTCTTCTTTATTTCTTTGCCCATCTTTTGCTTCGGAGGTGAAAATTTTCTCTTTCTCTGGAGGCAACAAAATTTGAATTCCTCCTTTTGACATATCAAATGTATTTGTTGATGAATCAAGCTCCTTGTTGTAGAATTTGCTGCATGTTTTCCTCTTTATAAAATGTTGTTATATAATAGTCGTGAGCTAAATTAGTTAAGATGCATCCAATCCCTTGCTTCTTGCTCCAACTTAGGATTAGACTCGCCAGGGCTGTTGGAGTTCCAGCTTCCTACAAGTGCATGACTTGACAGTCTTTTTCAATCACCCTCCACAACATAATCAATATCTCTTTTAGATAGTTAAGGTTATTCTTCTGCCCATTTAGTAAAATATGTCCATGATTTATAGATTCTTCTTTTTTCTTTATCGGATAGTAATTAATAAAATGTGGTCACCTTCTTCATCCTCTTGTGGTAGTTTCTTATCTTTTTATTGTTTATCCTTATTAAGGCCTGAGGACTGCTCATCCTCGAGCATATTTTTTACAGTGATGTGGGCTTTGTTAGGTGATTCCATCTTGAAGGGGATAGGGAGAAATTACTATGTTTTGAAAGACTTCTTTCACACTTCTGGTCCCTCAGTTCTTGCTTAATTTTAATCCTCCTTTATCTTGTGGGGCTGGTGGATTTAGGTCTTCATGGAATGTATTCATTGTTCAAATTGTTATTTTAGTGAGAAGGTAGAGTTTCTCTCTCTTCTTTCATCGTGTCTTATAACTATTCATAAAGTTGCAAAATAGTACTCATTTGCCAGTTAATAATTCACGATTAGAAAAAAAGATTTCAACATGTATAAGTCAAAACCAAGCAAGAGTTATTTTCCATAAGGTATACAAAATAAAATACTTACTAGAGCACTTGTTGAATACATATACTTGTAGTTATAATAAGACAATTTATGCAGATATCTGAAGTTAAGTACCCTAGCAAATGAATTGCACATTTGCCTGTCTTTTTAAAGTAAATAAATATAAATCTATCTAGTATCTTCCTAAGAAAAAGTAAAATAGCCAGAATGAAATCCGAAGAAAGTATAGCGAATTCATTGCAAGGAATTGGGTGTTGGGATCTTCTAAACCTGCAAAACATTAGCCACATGGCCCGAAATCAATTTGAAGTGGCAGGTTTCATCACTAGCTATCTTGTTGTTTTTTCAAAATTCATCCTCTTTTTATGATAACCATATGCCCATTATAGTCTATTTCCACTCCCAATTCTATTCCTTCTTCATTAAACAACCTCATATTCTTCATGTTGACTATGTTTGTCCTTAGGCCGAATCTGATCGGGATAGTCTAATAGATATATTCATCAAACAAACATGACCGTTAGATTTTAAGGAAAATAATTGGCACATAAAGGAATGAAAAATCTAGCAAATGTGAACAAAAAAATGTACTCATTATTAAACCTTACTATAGAAGTAGTGTGTAGTTTCTTTTTAATAACAATTTCAAAATACGGACTGTCACCATTTAAGTTCACAAAGCTGTGTTGACTGCTATTTTTTGGACCAACTTCTTCACTTCTACTATTAGCTTCTCCGACCTCCTGATCTGGAACAAACTTGAGATAAGTATCACAACTACTATGATATGATTCCTAGCTACATAAATGTTATGGAATATTTAAGTCCACAAGTTTTTAAAGTCTTATGGCCACATATATTGATGTCATAACATGTTTATAATCATTAGTATTAACAGTAAGCTTCATTTCATTTTTAAACTCTATGCATCTATAAAAAGTTTTATCGCATTAATTGAAACATTGGAGTTGCTTCTTGTTTTTAGGACAGATTGAGGATCTTAATTACTTATAAGTTTTACTCGCGTTGATCTTACTATACTAAAAAAAATCTCTTAAATAGTTTAAGATGTCTAACAATCTTTTGGTTTTACCGGTACCATGTCGGGTTGCTGCTCGTGCTCCTCAGAGCCTTCACTTATTTCTTGAAATAGATATCCAAGTGCAATGTAATACTACTAAATGGGTTCACTTATTAGCTAATAAACCAGTTAAGATGTTTACTTACCTTGAGACACTTCTTGCTCAATTACATTAGCATTAGTTTGAAAGTTAACTGGAATATATTCCTCTTTTTCCTCGATTACTTAGCATAAGTTTGGAGGTTCACTGGAATATCATCTAATTCAATCTCTTGATCTATTGGATATTAATTTTTTGTTGTACTCTGATCACATAAAGTGACATCAAAATGAGCACGAGTATTGTATTTGAAGATCAAAAAGTTCCTGATGCTTATTGAGTAATAGTCACAAAATTCCTTCCATTCTTTGGTTAGCCAAACTTGGCCTTGAGTTACTCGACTAATTAGTTCTGCAGGTACAAGCTACCTCCTATTAACACATCCATATATTTGGTTTATCAAATGTTGAATTCTCCAAATGTCTATATATCCTTGGGCATGAAAGGAATGTCTTTGATCAAGGGAATGAAATTTTATCTTCTTAGATGATTTTGAGAATTTTTCATTGAACTAGACCCATATATACGTAATTATTTAAAAGTATATAATTATTGTTGGATCTAAATCAACAGTTAACAAGGACGAAAATTACATTTGCAATAAAATAAAATTGGGAATTTGTGAAAAAATCCAAGATTAAAAAGAGATATTAAGAACGGAAGATGCAAAAAGTACTTATGAGACGGCATAACTCATCTAAGGAAGAAATGACTTGGAAGAAATTAGGGTGAGGAATGTAGGAGAAGAGTTCCAACAGGAATAGTCATGGAACTTGTTTACCATGAGCGCAATTGAGCAATGGATCAAAAAAATTTGAGGAATGATTTTTATAGGACTATGTGATGTGTGCACTCACAATGACTATGTGATGTATGACTCACGAGGACTATATGATGTGTGAGTAATGATGACTATGAGACCCACGAGGACTATGTGTTCTGTGACTCACGAGGAATATGTGATGCGAGTGACTTACGAGGCTAAAGAAAAACACATGACTAGTGTTTGACCAGATTTTCAAAATTACTAGTCATGTGTTTTTCTTTTGCCTCGTAAGTCACACGCATCACATAGTCCTCGTGAGTCACACACCTCATAGTGCTCATGAGTCACAGATCACATAGTCTTCGTGAGTCAAACATCACATAGTTATCATCAGTGCATGCATTACATAGTCCTATAAACATCATTCCTAAAAAATTTCCCATCCATTGCTTAACTGCTGTCATGGTAAACAAGTTCATGACTCTTCCTTTTGGAACTTTTTTCCTATTATTTCTCACGGATTCCCAATTTTATTTGAATGCAAATGTAATTTCTGTCCTTGTTGACTGTTGATTTAGATCCAACAATTACTATATAATGTTAAATAATTATGTATAGATGAGTCTAGTTCAATGAAAAATTCTCAAAACCATGTAAGAAGATAAAATTCATTGCCTCGATCAAAAACATTCCATATTGTCAAACCTTTCAGGTTTCTCAAGTTTTGGACTGAAAGAGAGGATTTTAAAGAAGTGGTGGAGCAGAATTGGCTGGCAGAGAGTTTAGATGATATTTTTGTATAGCTTAAGCAGAAACAACAGAGGACTAAGACGAAATTAGCCAAGTGGAGTAAAGAAAATTTTGGGGATATTTTTAAAACAACTAGCAATTACAGAAGATATAGTGAAATTGAAGGAGCAACTATTTATTGACGATCCATCACCTGCTAATAGAAGTATTTTTCAGATGGCTCATGCCGAGCTGAAGGTTTATTTAAATTTTGAAGAAGATTTTTGGAGTGTGCAGTGGTTTGAGGAAGGGGACAGGAACACTAAATTCTTTCACAGTCTAGTGAGAGGAAGAAGAAAAATGCTTTACATGAGAAGAATTATTAAATTTGATGGCTCATGGGCAGGATCAGAAAATGCGATTGCAGAAGAAGGGGCTAATATTTTTACCGAACAATTTACTGCAGGGGTAAATCATTCTGACCTATCTTTACTAATGCATATTAATCATGCAATCTCACAAAATGAAAATGATATATTGACCAAATTACCTGATGAGGATGAGATTAAGAGGGTAGTATTTGAGTTAAATACAGAAAGCTCTTGTGCATCAGATGGTTTTTCTGGGTGTTTTTATAACAACTGTTGGGACACTGTTGGATCAGATGTGATAAAAGTAGTTCAGGCTTTCTTCAAAGGAGCTATTTTACCTAAGTCTATTACTCATACTAACTTGGTTCTATTACCTAAAAATGATATTTCTCAATCTTTTTCTGATCTTAGATCTATTAGCTTGAGTAATTTCCTTAGTAAAATCATATCCTAGAATCAATCTGGATTTGTTAAAGGCAGAAATATTACTGAAAATATATTGTTGGCTCAAGAAATTATTATTGATATTAGGTTGAGGGGCAAACCTTATAATGAGATTATCAAGCTTGACATGACAAAGGCATATGACAGGGTTGATTGGACATTTTTTTATCAAAGTAATGGAAAAAATGGGTATTAATTCTATGATGTATGACATGATCTAGAGAATTATTGCTAATAATTGGTACTCTGTATTGATTAATGGTCAAGCACATGTTTTTTTCCATACATCAATGGGGCTTAAGCAAGGATATCCTCTGTCTCCTGCTTTTTTTATACTTAAAGCTGAGCTATTAACTAGAGCTCTAAATCATATATTCCTAGAAGAGGAATATAGAGGATATGGTCTTCCTAAATGGAGTGAATAGCTGAATCACTTATCGTATGCTGATGATACAAATATGTTTGCCTCTGTTGATAGGAGTTCTCTCCAGTTGAAAATACAGACATTGAAAATGTATGAACAACAATCAGGACAATTTATAAACAAAGAAAAAAGTTTCTTTTACTTGTTTAACAAAGTTGCTCTTAGTTGGTGGACTAAATCAGAGGTTTCTGCAAAGGGAGTTTTCCTTTATCTTACTTGGGTTATCCTATTGGCCATACTAAGAAGAAGAAGATTCATTTCAAAGAGCTCATCAAGAAGATTCATAATAAACTTCTATCTTATGTGGGCAAAGCAGAGTTGATTAACCATGTATTGCAGAATATTCATGTCTATCTCCTCTCAGCTATCAGGCCTCCTAAATGTGTCATTGATGATATTCATAAGATTTTTGTAAAATTCTTTTGGGATTCTAAAGAACAAGGAAGAGCCATATACTGGGTAGCATGGTTGATAGTTGTTTGCCCAAGGATGGGGGAGGTTTAGGTTTTAGATATTTATTTGATATCTCCAAATCTTTATTTGCTAAGATGTGGTGGAATTTCAAAACAAAACATACCATGTGGACAAATTTTATGTGAAATAAGTACTGCAGAAGACAAAGGCCACAATTAGTGGACTTGAAAGGAGGATCTCAATTCTAGAGAGCTATGTTACAAGATAGGCATTTCTTTGATCAAGAGATCTGGTGGGAACCTAGAGAATGACATGCTAGTGTGTGGTTTGATAACTGGACACAACTAGGCGCTTCACATTTTTTGATGCCTATATCACATAACCAAAGTCAAATGGAAGATGTCAAGGAACTAAATGCTCAAGATGGATGGAAGATTAATACACTTGATAGTAATTTCAATGAGGATATATGCAATCACATATGCAATACCCTAGGAAGCGTTACTAGTACTGAAGGAAGATATAAAGCATGGTGGATGCTTAGTAGTGATGATAAATTCAAAGTTATAAATTAAGATATGGACTTGATCCAAGTTTTAACTAAAAACATATATATATATATAAATATTTGATCTCTCTCACACGCATTGAATTTAAATTTATAGCCTTGATGATTAATTTTATTGTTTTCACTTATTTTCTTATTAGTGTGCTGGCAAATAAAATCTATGCAAATACAAAGAGTAATTAAATATTTCGGACTTAATTTGCCTTTTGGGTGAGATGAACACCGCACAACATCCCGCCTTACCATCCAAATAGGTACAATTTGAAATTTGTTCATTAATAAATGGCCTAATATATCCCTCAAATTTGACAGTTGGAGATGATATGCCCCTCGTTATTAAAGTGGTTCATATATATCCTTACTGTTATACAAATGGCTTACATATACCCCTATCGTTATAAATTGAGCTCACATATGCCCTTCATTTATCAGAGTGAAAAAATAGTTTTAAATTTGTATTTTTGATTTTTAAAAAAAATTTAAAAATCATGTAGGGCTGTAGGGGTATATACGATCCTTCTAGCAAAGTTCAAAGTATAATATTTTTCACACATAAATTATTTTTTGACTTCTTTGATAATCATTATTTGAGTTTCGAATTCTTATTTTATTTTTTAATGTAAAGCTATAAAAAAAAACTAAAACTAACTTGTTTGTGGCTATATTATAATTTAAAACTATTTTTTTGGCTATATTGTAATTTAGTTTTGGTATTTGAAAAAAAAAATAGGTCATGTATAATAGATTTTACAAGAAAATTTGTAAAACATAAATAAATTTGACCATCAAAATATAAAAAAAATTAGGCATTGAAATAAGAAAAGTAAAAAAATATATGTGTGAGGAGGATTCATATCATGCCCGAGCCTACACCCTGGATGTAACTAACACTCAAAAATCATTGTTGGTTCCCAAGCGAACCCTTGGTCTGGTTCATTACTCAGCGAAAGACTTACTGAAGCAAAATGAAAATTCATGATGCAAACATAACTTTTAAAAAAAACTTAATTTAAACTCAACTCCAATAATGGTCTGAAAAAATAATTGAATAAGTATTAGTTAAATGTCTCACGGACTCAAAACATTATAACAACAAAGGAAATAATGATAGACTCCTCGACCTTTAAACTATATATGTAGTCTCTATTATTACAAAAGGATTATCAGGACAAGACCCACGACATCCTAACAACTTAAAGTAAAAAGGGAACCTTCCGGAAGCAAGGAGGCTCACCAAAGCTAATTGGAACTGCAAGTAGTATCAACAGAGCGTTTGTTGATGACCTTGAATACGTGTGTTTGCTTTATAAAAGATGCAGGCCAAATGACGTCAGTACATGGAATGTACAAGCATGTAAGGGGAATTCTAAAGCATAAACATAAGCTTGAATGGATAGAAAAGAAACATATTTACCTCTCCTCAAACTCACTCAACTCAACTAAATCTCCACTCAAGGATAGCATACTCAATTGTAGATACTCAAGGATAAAATGCTAAATTCAAAGATAAGTTACTCAACTCGAAGATACTTGGCTGAAGATACTCAACTCAAGATACTCAAGGATAAAGCAACAATAAAAGATGCGATATATGAAAAGCTTTTAAAATAGTAGATAATAACTCAATTGTATGTAAAGATACAATAATAACTCAATTGTATGTAAAAATACAATAATAACTCTTATTTGGGAAACTCTCTAATCGACAACCATCACTATGAGCTATATGATGATACAACGTCTCACCCACGCTGCCAGAATTATCTTATACCTTACCAGAGTATAAAACATCCTCAACAAAGTGGATCCACTAAGCTATGCTTAAAAAGCAATTAGGAATCATCTAAAATGTATGGTCCTGTATCCATGTTGGCATACATGGTTTTTGAGGACTTTGAGTTGTATGAAATCATTTGCATATCGGTGCTCAATACTACTCCAAATAATATAACTCATGCTCATATGTTTAAAAACATTTCCTCATTCTCAAACTTTGAGATTATTACTCAAAAGGTTCTCTTAAAAGAGATATTGTTCAAAACTCCTCATGAAGTCATTTGAAAATCAAAGTTTCCTCTCATTTTAAATGTAAAAACATTTAATCTTGGGAATACTTAGTTCCATATATTTATTTTGAAAATTCGAACTCAACTCTCCTCATCCTCATCCTCATTTACTCAAGTCTTAAAACAAATTATAAAAAATTGTAAAAGACGTCTCAAAATAGGGTTCATGCCGATTATGGACGTGAACGACACAATTCATGGTTTTTAATAACCATATATAGAACTCAATACTCGGAACTCAACAACTCCAAAACTCAAGGACTCAATGATAATACTCATTTAAAGAATGCTCGGCGAATAGGGTTCATGCATAATTATTGGCATGACAGACTCAACTCAAGGACCTCCATGTATAACATATGGTAATCCATAATTATGAAATATTGTTGCAAAAAGGATTAGGAACTCCATACTCAAGAACTTAGAATTCGAAGATACTACTCCTTTCAAGGATACTCAATTTATTGAGTTCATGCGATATTTATGGGCATGAACGACTCGACTCAAGGATCTCAATAATAATGTAGGCTCATGAGTAAATTCTCTTTATTCTCATACTCACTTACTAGAGTCTTGAAACAATTGTAAGTAATTATAGAAGACTCCTCAAAAAAATTCGAAGATACTTTCTCAAACTTTAATTTCAACTCTACCTCGAATTTGAATTATGAATAAAGGATCATGATTATGATATATAGGATTTCAGGATGATTAGACGTAGTTTGGATAGTAAAAATCAAGAAGTGATCGATGATATGGTTTAATAGAACTCAAATGAAAAGAAGGGCACACAAGTAGGGGATCTGGCGACCCTGGCGCACTAAATGGCGCGGGGCTCCTGCCCCTAAACTTCCGAACCCCTTCCCTGGCGCACTGTAGACGCCCCACGCCAGCCTCCTTGGCGCACCTGGTGCGCGCAGCGCCACCCTCTCCCCAGATCATTCCAACGAATTTTTTTTCCAATTTTCCATCCCTACCTCATCAAGATTCGAATGATTTCCTCCAAACCTCTTAGATTCATATACTAAACATACTTAGATCAAAACCTACCAAAAAAATCACTCATTCGCAAGATCTTCACCTCAAGAAGTCAATAAGACTTCATTAACAAGGAATGAAGCTAAAACCTCAAGAACTCAAATCATTTAACCTCAAGAATAAAATTACGGATAAAAATCACATGATTGACGTGTGGGTGAACGAACCCAACAATATGAGAACTTAAATACCTTAAAGAACTAGGTTCTTGGCGAAATCTTGGATGAACTCTTGGAACCTTGGACTTTTTCTCTTCTTGAATCTCCTCTCTAAAGTCCTAAACATTATAGGGGTGAATGAACCTGATTCTAATTTATTTAGACCCTAAATTGGGTGTAATTCACGCTTAGACTAAGTGGGGGTAAGAAAAAGACTAAAATACCCCTCCTTAGTTCGGGTGGAAAGGCCCTATCTGGAGAGGCTGCACTCAAACGGTCATACCTCCCTCATCGAAACTCGGATTTCAACAAACTCGGCGGTGCTAGAAGGAGGTCTCAAAGATCTTCGATGTGATACCTCATGGGCCACCTAACTCATTATGTGCTAAAAGTTATGGTGGTTTGAAGTTGACCTAAAACTTAAAAGAACTTACGGATGACTTGGATAAATTTCTCTTTAGTTCTTTTTGGAACTCAATGTGCTACATCTAGTGACCTTAACACTTAAGAAAAATTAAATTTCTCAGTAAAATCTTACTCACAACGAAGAATTGTTCGATTCTTAGCTAAAAAAATAATCGGGGTGTTACAATAAAATACTCATATGAATTATATTAATTTTTAAATAATTAAAATATTAAATAAAAAATATTTTTTTCACTTCCATCAGAGGGAAATGGCATATGTTAGTCATATGTATAACAGTAAGGGTAAATATGAGCTACTTTCATAAGGAGGGGCATGTCAACTCTAAATGAAAAAAGTTTCATTTTTTACTTCTTACAATTTTATGCTAAAAAATGATGGAAAAAAAACAAAAATTAGATAAGGGTAAGTTAATACTTCATGGGGAAGAGATTTATAATTTTTTGTATCTAGAGGGCCTTCTTCAATCTCATTACATTTCTTCATGGGCTTAAAATTTGTCTTTCTCTTAATTAGTACATGAGCTTGTGTCGATAAGAAACAAATATATTCCTTAATTTTGCGATATTGAGAATTATATCCATCGTAAAAATATGTGCATGTATATATATACCCTTATGTTTAATAAATGGTGCACATATACCCTCACGCCAACTATGTAGAATAAACTTAGGTGAACAATCACAGTTTATAATTACCCTAAATAAATGTATTTTTAATTAGATAAAATTGCAAGTATGACTTATGATTTCTTATAAGACTTCATTATTGAAAGTTTTGGTAAAATATAAAAGTCTAATAATATTTTATATAAATATAGTTTCTTTTAATTTTGGTTGTCAATGAAAGAGTCATTTCATTCTTTGTTTTATTAAAAAATTTATCTTTTTTTCAAAAATAAAAACTATCTAATTTCTTTAAGATATTAGCCTTAATGTTGGATAGACATATCAAAGGGACATTTCCTTTTAAGTGAAAATAAATGTATTCTAAATTCGGAAAAGGGACTAAAATGCCCCTCGACTATTCGAATTGGTAAAAAATTACCCTTCATGCACCTTTCGGCCCCCAAATACCCCTCACATCAACCTTTTGGTTCATAAATATCCTTGATATTAACCCTCCGACTCATATTTGTTAGAAAAACAATATTAATATCTCAAAAATACAATATTCTTGAGAACTTTCAATTCAACTCATAACTGATGCAAATTGAATTGCCTTTAAGGCAAATTTGGCAGTTGCCTAACGTTTCTTTTTGACCAAATATTTTGTGCACTTTTAATAACATTGATAGACTTAAAATTCCTTTTTAATCAAACGTTACCTTTTGACCAATTGCCTCATATTATTGATTGTCATTAATCCCTATTTATTATCTGACAATTGTTGGAGCCTAATCTTATGTTGAGCTCTTTAGCTATATATACTATCCTTCCACTATTGATTAAGGGGTCAGATAAGAACAAAGAGAGTTTCTTCCATCTCTTTCCAATACTATGTGGTGCTGGGTTTTCTTCTGGATTAAATCTAGTTTCTGGCTCCTAGTTTTATACTAGAAGAGCTTGTTGAATCTTGGGGGACACATCCATACCGGGTGAAATATCCATCAGGACAATGTCTTTCTGCAACGACCTGAACCGTCATTATTTAGAAGGAACAAAAATTCAGGAAAATTCTGGACCATCCTCCCGCCAGAGCGGGCTAGATGTCGCCAGGGCGGGGTAAGTTGGCGCAAAAGCGGGATAAGCGAGACAAAACGTAAATTACGAGAAACCCTATTTTTTCTATCTTCCTAAAATACCTAAATAAGTCATAAAACACCCTAGAAACCTCAGAAAAGCTGCCCCAAGCATGGGAAGGAAGGAAGAAGAGGAATTCTAAAGTGAGGATGGCAATATCTTGTGGATTCTTGGAATAATTCTATATCACGAATCCCGAAAAACTCAAATTGAAGTCAAAACTCTGTGCATCTGCTTGGCGCCCAGATAGGCTAGGTTTTATGAATTGAGTAGTTATAAATCTGTGCTTACTACTCAATATATGGAAATCAATGGTAGGGTTGTGTGTAGACCTTCGTGAACCAAGTAAATTCCATGAGTAATCCCTAGAAATCAAAGTACGTGGGTGTATGCCTTGAAAAGAGGAATTGATGAATTGTTAGGGACTCTAGAATGGTAATCATGGATGCAATTGGTTCAAGAATAAGACTAAGAAATCATTAATGGAACTATATTTATGAATTAATGCTACATCATAAATTGGAGTGATTGAATTGAGGATTTATGATGAATTGTGACTAAGCCCTAGAAGGAAGTACTTAGATGTTGAACTAGGGATAAGTATGGTCAAATTGATGGTTGTACATGAATGTTGCATTGTTGATCACACTTCTTGTAATTGACATGGGTAAACTTTGATTGCCATGAAATCGTGACTTAAATGTATGATCTCAAAGATATACTTGTGATTGTGATGTATGATGTTTATCGTGACCAACGACACTATCCTACGGTATGAGTGTCTACGATCGTCGATAATA
>NW_006239130.1:600234-613714 GCF_000226075.1 Solanum tuberosum
TTGGATCGGTTGCCACGTTCCGGCATAACTATGGGATTGGATGCCACGTTCCTGCATAACTAACTTAGATCGGTTGCCACGTTCCGGCATAATTAAGTGTTTGGGTTTGGGTTCCATGACAGGACCAATGATGTGATATAAAATGTGAAGTGGTTCGATTGTTCGTAAATAATTGAGTAATATTGTTTATGTTGACATGGGCATGTGAGTTTATGTTGTATTGACTTGCGTATGTTGCACTTAGTGGGCACTTGTATGATGGTTTATATTTGATTGTTTGTTGTAATGAGCGAACATGTTGGGTATAGTGGAAGGGTAAGACTTTCAAGAGGTGAGTAAGGGTTGTTCGGGTGTTGTAATGGCATTGAGCAGAGGCAGCGTGTGTGATGAATATGCTTAGGTGCATTTCACCTAGGGGAAAGAATTTGGGTTTAGTGGGAAGAAAGCTGGATTTAATGTGCTATGTGACCATGGTTGGTTAGTGTGACGAGGAAGTAGGGGAGTGACGTGAACGGTTAGTGGAAATGCTGGTGGTTGTATTTGGGGGATTACTCTATGTGTTAGAATGGTTAGACTATGATCAAGTATCTGGTAGGTAGGTTGATTGAGAAGGATGAAAATAGGCAGAATACTAGTGTATATTGGAGGCATTTCAAGAGACTGTAAATGTGGAGAAGTGGGTGGTTTATTTCATGATCTTACTAGTTGGTTTCTTATGTTATGTGGTGGGCGTCGGGTTGACCGATGATGCCTACCAGTACACGTGTTTTGTACTAATACTACTCTTACTATGTCTTTTGACATAGTCTGTATGCAGGTTGGTGAGGTTTCATTAGGTAAAGACGAAGAAATTCTCCAGCAGCTTCTATTCTTCTTTGAGCATGGCGGGAGCTATGTCTTTTATTTATCTTGTCCAGTTGTACTCTTAGTAGCTCTTGTACCTGTTTAGACTAGATCTTTGGGAGTTGTTAAATTACTTTACAAGTTTTAACTAAAAGCGTGTTTAAGGATATTATTATTAAAATCATATTATTATATTTATCTCTTTTTTCTTTAAATTTTCCGCATGCTTAACTATTGGGATATGAGGGTTCTCCTACTTAGATGTCAGACTGGGTGCTTGCACGGCCCGGTTGGTTGGGTCGTGACAAATTGGTATCCGAGCCTAGGGTACCGGTTTCCCCGTACAAGAGCAAAATATGGACTAGACTCGTGCGGATTGGTGTGTTGACGTACCCAACTAATCTTTAGGAAGCTAGAAAGCATTCTAGGAAATTGTCCCACTCATTCTCTCCTTTCGTACGAAGTGTCGCTTGTGGTAAGAGTTGAGTCCAATTGGTATCTTCCGATTCCAATTGGTATCTCAACAAAGTGAACCGGAAGTTGTAGTGACGACTGAAGGAGCACAAGCAAGGTAATTGGAATTGGGAAGGTTCCAATTGGTATCTAGCCTTAGGGTCTATAAGGACAAAATATGACCAGTAATGGTCATCTATGGAATGAACTAACCAATGAATTAAAATCGCTTGTGCATTGTATTTTGTAAACTGTGAATGTGTGCTTCTTGTTGTCTAAAATAACTGGGACTGTGTGATTCTTGTTGTTTGGATTAACTACAGATATGCAGTTGTAATTGCTTGAATGTTATGAGTTGAATATGTATGCGATAAATGTGTGTGTTTAAACCTTAATATGTGTGTAGTGTTGGCTGAGTTGTGGAAATTATTAAGTGCAACTACTCGTGTAACCTAAAAACCGTTGAGAGAAAGAAAGTCAGATCTTAGCTGGTGCGAGGGTCTAGCTAATTTATGAAGTGATTCATAAAACGGAATCTGGAGGTGTATCGCAACCAATTAATAATCGTGTGAATGTCTGGGTGTATACTGGGGATGTGTGGGTGTAACGTTGAATTAATGAAAACTAGAGGGGTGTTGTTTCGTTAAGATTGATTTGGATTAGTTAATGATTTTCCTTTCTCGGAGATTTATCTTATATTGTTTGGTTAAGATGGAAACCTTGGGAAAATATTAGAAAAACGAAAAGAACCCAGAAATTATTTGCCTGGGTTCTAGTCCCGTCTGAGCTGCTGGGGCGGGATTATTCCCTCTATAGCAACACCACCAGAGCGGGACAGAGCGAGGGAGAACCCCAACCCAGCCTCCCCTATTTTCCCTAACTTTAAATACCAACCCCAATGGGATCCGAAAAAATCCCTGCAACTCATTCGGTGTTCTGCAAATCAGAGAATAGATTTAAAACATAGAAATCCACCATTTACTACGAAAAAGCAGGAAATCAAGCATCCATGTGCTTACAAAACTTAAGAGAGAAGGAAGATAAAAACAACGCGTCTAAAATTTACAAGCCAAAAAGGGAGAAATAAAAAATCAGATCAAGAACACTGAGAATGAGAAGTGTCAGTGTTAGAGGCGAGATCCTCCAGGGGCTTCTCGCCGGCCCAGGCCTCATTCAACATAGGAAACTTCCTGTAGTCCTCAGGATCAAGTCGGGGGATCTCCCTATAAGGGGAAACACAAGAAAAGATGCCCTTAATAGTCTTCCACATCCGCGCCATCAGGCGTGCCATCTTCAGACCCTTCTGCCTCTCCCGGTGCAGCTGGCAATGGAGCATCTCGACCTCTAGGGCAGTGCTGGGTAGAAATGGAGTGAAGTCGGCATAGGCACTCCCTATGTTCTTCCGAACAGCCTCCAGATCCTCTTCAACCTGTGCACCTGAGAGTGGGTCCTCGTCGTCCGAATCCACGACCGCTTTACTGCTACTAGCCCTGCCCGTCCTCCTTATCTTGCTCTTAGAAGTAGAGCCCTTTCTAACCAAAAGAGGGTGAAGGGAGGGATCCATAAAAAGTACCTCATCAGCATCAAAGTGTGGCACATCCGCCCACTTGCCCAGGGCAGTGATAAGACCAGGAAGAAAGAACGCCTTTTTGTTGCCCCAATAAAAATCTTCCATTCTAAGATGATCTGCGCCTCCACAATTAGTTGGATACCATGTATGGCACACACCATCACCAAGGCGCGGGGAAAGGTCACGTTGGTGCGGTTGCTGGACGGGCGGATCCTCTTAGGGACCAAATGTAGCCACCTCTTAGCATCGGGCGACCAAACCATGCTAGCAATACCCTCAGCAGTAGCCCAGTATACCAGACCCCGACACGTAGGCTCAACCGGAGTGTCTCTCAGCCACTCCAGATCCATCTCCCTTAGCCTGGCCTCGTATTCAGGGTTCGGTACCTCTAGGGCCTCATTGATAGCAGTGGCATTCAGAGGAATGTCAACTCCCCTGATGTAGATGATAGGGTGAGGCTCGTCCCATCGCACAGTAGGTAGGATGGCATATTACTCCCTCACCCAAGTAGAGCATACATCTGGGGGATCTTCAGTTAGTGGAATCCACCCGAACTCTACCAGACAAGAATAGAACACGTGCTCCTTCTCCTTAAACTTGTGGAACACGAAACCCCTCTCGTAACAGAACCCTGTGTTGTGGTTATTGTGATGTCTCTCTCGACTCGCAGCATCGAGAAACCGGATGAAAGGTACGTGTTCGTCATTTTGTCTAGCCATTTCGAGAGCCTGTAATAAGTATAATATAAGTTAAAAGCGAAAGTATAGTAAGGGTAAGGCCACTTCCTGGCGCATCCCGCCACAGTGGCTATAATCACGCCCTGGCGGGATCATGAAGGCCGCCGTAGCGGGATGAAGGCCGCCATAGCGTCCTTCATCTGGGACAAACACCATACGCGTCAATGGGCACCATTTCATCCCAAAATCTCTGTTTTCGACAGAATTTCAGCAGATCAGAGTTATTTAACTATCATAGAACATAAATACGCAATTATTTCAGCAAATGAACTTCTAAAAGAGGCCTAAATCACAGTTTTAAGCCAAGGGACCCTTCATTTTTCCCCACTCGATTCGGTATCATTTTACCCATATTTTTAGGAAATCATTAGGCCATGCCGTTGTGGGAACAATGAGGACGTAAGGGAAGTAACCATGTTCCGTTATCCAACAAATCAAGCAACCTAGTTCAATTTTGAAAAGCTACCCCAAAACCGTCTATTTTTTGATCAGTTAATTATCATGCAATTATCATAATCAAGTGAAGAATTAATGACTGAAGGGAAACAGAGACCTTACCTTGATTTCGACGTCCGAAAGTGAAACAATAGAGAGTTTCTGGGGGAGTTGAGTAAGGGAGAAAGGTAAAAATGAGGAATTCATTCCTCATTCCCCCTTTACTATTTCAGATCTTCCGCCTGTCGCCACAGCGGCCCCGCTTCAGCAAGAAGGTTGTCGCCCTGGCGGGCCACGATGTGTAAATTAAATGTATTCAATTCTGCGTGTGGGTTTTATTTGTTCCTCTAGTCCGTTAGGTATAGTAGTCTTTGGTGTGAATGAAGTTAAAAGTCGACATTCGTCGTGATCCCATAGTGGACCAATCCTTTAATTTAGTAATAAATCAAAGTAGAGTGCATGATTTTCATACACTAGTCATTCAGGGACGAATGAGCGCTATATTGGTATCTATTGTAACGACCTGAACCATCGTTATTTAGGAGGAACAAAAATCTGGGAAAATTCTGAACCATCCTCCCGCCAAAGCAGGCTAGATGTCGCTAGGGTGGCGGCGCCAGGGCAGGGTAAGTTGGCGCCAGAGTGGGATAAGAGAGACATAACGTAAATTATGTGAAACCCTATTTTCTCCATCTTCCTAAAATACCTAAATAAATTGAATATTTTGTTGTACAAAAAGGGTACAATATGTGATGAAAAAGGTAAAAGAAGTTGGCACATTTTTATGAATGTCATAATATAAAAACAATTAATTAGAATTAGTTGTTGTGGAGTTGATTGGTGATGAGACTAAGTGGTCAAGACAACTCTTAGTGTGTATTCCAATTGGAATAAAACCAATTTTTATGTGACTAAATTAGATACATGTGTTTGAGACACAATGTGATGGAAATACTGCAGTGAGATGAATTATTTACATAAATAAATAATGTGTAGTCAAAGGTGAATGTGATCAATTCACTGGCTAATGAAACATCGAGAGGAATAAGACTTTTTTCATTTGAGAAGATCAACAATGATGGTAACCCAACCTATGTGATTGGAGATCCCATGAATTAAGTTCATATGGGTAATAACAAGTCATTGGTTGATCAAGTAAGCACTATAAAGTTATGTCCCTCCTATGATGTGTGAATATAGAGCAACAGTCTGCAAGGTAAAGTGAGGCTGAGTTAGCTCTTAATCCAAGTCATATCCTTTATACGTAGTGTATTGCTCTGCAGAATACACTTGATGATTGGACCTATATGAGTGTGAAGTGGTGCCGCTTCTATGAAATTGTGACACATTTCTAGAGTACTCATGAATACCAGGACACGCGCATTGCCTCCTAGCACAAAAACACGATAACGACAAAGATTGTGCGAGTATAATGTGATAGAATAAGACGTTGGGCTTACAAAAGACCTCTTGGTTCATAGAAGTTCTAAACTTCAACAACGGTTCTATAAGTTTAATCTTGTTCTATCTAGGTCTGGTTCGTAGTCTACGAGACACCAGATTCGACGCATTTTACTCATACATGAATACCCAGCTAACTTCTTTTCCATTCTATTCCATATTATATTTATGAGATATGTAGGGTATTGTTGGAAAAACAATATTAATATCTCAAAAATTCAATATTCTTGAGAACTTTCAACTCAACTCATAACTGATGCAAATTGAATTGCCTTTAAGGCAAATTTGGCAGTTGCCTAACGTTTCTTTTTGACCAAATATTTTGTGCACTTTTAATATCATTGATAGACTTAAAATTCCTTTTTAATCAAACGTTACCTTTTGACCAATTGCCTCCTATTATTGATTGTCATGAATCCCTATTTATTGTCTGACAATTGTTGGAGCGTAATCTTATGTTGAGTTCTTTAGCTATATATATTATCCTTCCACTATTGATTAAGGGGTCAGATAAGAACAAAGATAGCTTCTTCCATATCTTTCCAATACTATGTTGTGCTGGATTTTCTTCTGGATTAAATCTAGTTTCTGGCTCCTAGTTTTATACTAGAAGAGCTTGTTCAATCCTGGGGATACACTCATACTGGGTGTATATCATTAAGGATAGTGTCTTTCGACACGCCTGAAGCTATGAGAATTTCCTATAAATGTTATTGGTGAAGTACAAGCTTTGGTGAATTCGGTACAAGTGTTCGTGATGACGGTATTTTTTCGTAAGATTTACAACAATATTTGCCCTTATTTTTAACAGCGACCCTAAAGTTAAATAATTAAATACTTATTTATTATGTTGTCTAATTTGATTGGTCAAAATTTAAACTCTTTTCAAATAAATAATAGAAACCACATATAATTCATATTTTGATACAATACACTTGACTATAATATTCATGAAATACTATTTATTTCATGATATCTTTCGATTAGCCTATTTTCATATTTTGATACAATACACTTGACTATAATATTCATGAAATACTATTTATTTCATGATATCTTTCGATTAGCCTATTTTCATATTTTGATACAATACACTTGACTATAATATTCATGAAATACTATTTATTTCATGATATCTTTCGATTAGCCTATTTTAAATCAATGCCAATTTATTATAGTTGAGCTCATAACTTGGAATCCATCTAAAATGTGCATATGAATGTTCATATAAAATATTTATTTTTTATTAATACAAAATTTTCTATTAATTATTCAATTCTCTTGTTCGCTCCCTCATTTATTTTTATTTTTATCTCTTTTTCTTATTAGAGACTCAAACTTGAAATGAAATTACATGTTCATATTCTTTTAATTTATATTATTACCATCATGGGGTTGGGTGGGGAGAGGAGAAAAGATTATATTTATTCATTTATTTGAATTTTGGGTACACATAAAAGAAAAAATGCTATTAAATTATCTTCTATGAACCAATTATTTCTACATGAATGTCCTCGTTATTATCCTCCTTTTTTTCTCTATTGTTTTGTAATAAGTTTAAAAAACTTAAAATTTAACTTGATGGACACCATTCAAGAAGAAGAAAAAGTACAAGAGAGAGGAAGTAAAAGGAGGGGCTGATTTTAGTACGGAACCCAAAACTAGGTTAATCATATGAGCTCATATATTAAGTAATTTCAAATTATTTTAACGGATAAAGACCTAAAGTACCCTTAAACTAAGGGATTTGGTACTACATTGCCCTCCAATCCACCTTTTAAGTGTGGGCCGTTAAAATTAGACATTTTTTAGCCAAGAGATTGACGTCAGGGTATTTGGGGGCCGAAAGGTAGGCAGGGGATAATTTTGTACCAATTCAATTAGTTAAGAGGCATTTTAGTCCCTTCTCTGTTATAAATTCGATAAAATTTCAACTATGAGTTATAATTTCTTACAAGACTTCGTTACTAACTGTTATGGTAAAATATAAAAGTGGAATAAAGTTTTTAATAGATATATTTTTTTTATTTTGATTGTCAATTAAAGATTTATTTACGTCTTCTTTTTTTATAATTATCTTTTTTCCAAACAAATTGTTTTTAGATTGCTTCAAGATATAACCCTCAATGGTGGATAGTCATGAAAGGGATATTTTCTTTTAAGTGAAAAACACTTATGGTTATTAGATGAAAAATAAATTTGACCAACCAATCATATATATATATATATAAACTAGAAATTTTCCCTGATTTACATTGCCTAGCTTCAATGTCAAGCTTATTTTCTTCAACAAAAAGTAATTTTCTAGAATTTCTTGAATTCCCAAAGAAAGTAAAAGCTAATGTCCTACTAGAATATTCTCCAGAATTAAAAAAAAAAGTTTTAAAAAAGAAGTCAATAATGCATTTAATTTCTTATGTAAAATTGGGATATTGACCTTTGAATATTTTCGAATAAAATTTACTATGGATACAAAACTTTTACGATCAAATCGAAAAATCAATTAACTATGTTTTAATGCCTATATTAGTCCACTTTACATCTATGAATCTTTAATAATTATTCCTTTTTATTTGAGTTTATTTCATTCCAATACATTTTTATGATTAAAAACTTTCAAAATATATTTGGAAAAATCTTAGCCATAAAACCACTATTTAACTCCCTAACCGGCTTACTAGATTCTAATCTAGTACTGAAGTTTTTATCAATCTCCAATTGGTTTTGATTCCACCATGCTATATGTCTTAAAATTTCTTCACTTGTCTTGTTTGATTTTGTATAAATTTTTACACTCTTCGACTGTTTTAAATTTGTTGTCGGATAAGAGTTCCAATAAATTTTGAAAAGGGAGATCTTATTTTATTTAATGTTTTTTCTTATATATTTTATTCTCATAAATTATTAAAATATGTGAAGTTAATTATAATTTGATAACTAGATTTTTTCAATTAGCAATATAATACTTTTTGTAGTTATTTGTAAGACACGAATAGACATATATAATATAAAAATTATTTTGTGTTACATAACACCACAAACAATTATATCTTAGTGAATTCATATGGATTGTAGATTGAAAACTTCTTCAATTGAGTCAAATGTTGCAAAAATTATCAAAATTATTCTACTAGTAGAAATATTTTAAAATAGAATTAAAACTTCATCTGATTGAGTTTACCAATCAGAATATTTGTCCCGACCCAAAAAATCAGGTTATGATGACACTTACTACATCCCACTAGTAGTTAAGCGTAACCCATAGCCCGGAACTAGAAGCATCGGGCTATTGCACAGAAGAAAAGAATTGCGGAAGAAAAAATAATAATAAGAAGAAAGAAACGAGAGAATCAAATCAATACAAAAACCAACCCAAGACCTGGCATCAGCCAATATTTGAACAACTAGTCACAATACGAGTACAATGACAATACAATAATACATAACTGTCTCTAGAGCCATAATAAAAACTAGTCCTAGTTCAACACAGAGGGAGAGTGAGAAAACTTCGTATGCCAGAAGCTCACCATGATCTCTGAATCCAAGAGCTGCTCCGCCTGAGACCAGATCAACAGGGAGAACTTGTACCACGATCTGCAGGGTGCAGAACTGTAGTATGAGTACGAACAAGTGGCACTTAGTAAGAAGTTATCATATATCACAGATAACTAAAGGAACAACAAGAATATCAACATAAGAAACAAACTTAAGTGAAAAAGCAAATGAAGGAAGTAAGGAACAAATCTAGATGTGCTAGCCCATCAACCTAAACATGATAAAGCTCTACTAAAGGAGACAACTAACCCAAAGTTATACTAACAGAAACAATATGTCAAGTAAAATCTAAGAAGACTATCCAAAACCAAAGCTGCACAAAAGCATCAATCAAGGGGAACAATGGCAGTATCTACCTTCAACTAAAGATCCACCCTTCATACTTCCACAAGTAAGAAAATAGTTTAACAATAACCTTACCGGGCCCCTATGTGCTGAAAAGGTACACAATAACAAACTAAACCCGTAAGACCCCCATATGACCAACATGCACAAACAACAATAAATTATACTGGTGATAGGCAATGCATAATGAATGCGAGTTATTCAATAAAATTAGTAGTACCAATAGTGCCTAGATATATACACCTACCCCTTAGTCCCAGACAGTGAGGTACGTAGGACACACGCACACCTCCCTATTCCTATTCGATGGGTCACACGAATAGAGTCCATGGGGGACTCATGAGTGTCCCCATATACTACCTACCTGGTCCAGATCTAGGACTTTCCTCTCCATCTGTGTTACTGGAGATAATCAATATAATAGTATAGAAAGGGTCGGTAACTCCTCGACTGATAAAGTTAAAATGAGCACATCCCAGATGCCTCTAAACCTCAAGTCCATTTGTAAGATAATAAAGGTAGTACGACCCCCATAAAAGATCAATTTGAAAAGTAATTGGGAAAAATGATTCTTTCTTAATAGTTTGTTGAGAACCAATGAATGCACTTGGTGGTACTACTAGTCACGTGAGCATGAGCATATCAATGAAATGCATGCCATCACAGCATCGAAAGAACACACTCACAATCACAAATATGATAAGAAGCTCTCACTAATGAAGTATAGGAACTAACCTGGGATCTTTTTTGTTCTTGACCAAGGCCTCGGGCCAAAAATGCCTCAATCAACTCAACAGAGATAAAAAGATAAGGAAACGACTCTAAAAAGCATAAAAAAGGATCACCGCGAGTCAACAAAGTAAAATAGTATACAAGGAACACCCCTTCCACTAAAAGAGGCATAAGCACAACTAACCCCATCTTACGTGAAACAGAAGCATGGAATGGAATCGAAAACTAAACCAAGGTATATGAACCTCATCACATGTACAAGTCTAACCAGAGTGAAACCCCACAAGATGCACGACCTCATGGTCCCCAAACCAACAGAGGAAACCCAACTTGAGAACCACTCCCATTAAAAATTATAAAATATAAGGATAAACCAAAACTCACTTAAAGGTACTAATCACACCGACTACCCATAAGGTAAAGAGCAACAACTCTAAGTAGATTAAAAGTACTAAAGTAAGGCACAAGCAATGATTCCCCAACCTAAACTAAGGATTTCACAACTCTAACTAGCCTAAGGCTCAAGCTGAATCAAAAGATAGAGCTAAGATAAATAAACCTAAACCTGCTACACACAATCCCAAATCACATGCAATAAATGTTAAACATCATCTAAGAAAGCTCAATCAAAGAACAGGTTGACCGTAGCCTACCTCGAAGCTGAACACGAGTGCTCCGAAACCATTGAACTAGATCACTCCACTTTAAATCACCGCCACGCCGGAAAATTATTGATCACAACACCAAAATGAAAATTTATACACCAAAATCACCATAATTGGAGATGAACCGAGAAATTGAGCAAATGTGAGAGTAGAACCCACACCAAGAATCCCAAAATTGACTCCATTAGAAGGTCCTAAACTCCATTACGAGCTTGTGCCTGAAAATTTGACATAATTCGATGCCTGGAAAGGAGAAAACAACCCATGCAATTAAACACTATGAAATAATAAGAAATAGGGTTGGTCAGCTCTCTTTGGAGGATAAAATACTCAAATCAACGATCTTCACACTCCCTTAAAAAGTCCCACATATAGCCAAGAACATTACAAACCAAACGCAACTTGAATCACCAACAATGTAGCTCCATAGCTGAAGCTATCGATGTTTGAATAAAGAGAAAAGAAGGGGGGTTTTAACCCAACGATTAACGCAAAAGCCAACTTTTGTTCGCAAGATCAGACATCATTTAAGTGGCCAAATGTTCGCAAAATCAGAGCCTTCCTAAAAGGCTCCCTTCGTTTAAGCAGCCTTTTGGTCGCTTAAGCAGCCTTCACAAAAGCCAAAGGTTGGTCACTTAAGCAACCCCCGCCCCTCATGTTCCCTTCGCTTAATTGGCCTCTTGGTCGCTTAAGAGGTCAAGAGTTCGCTGAAGTCGTCCCAGTAGACACCAGATTTTCAGAAAATGGGCTAACAGTACAAAACTTCAAACAAGCCCTCAGAATTCATTATGAGTCCAAAAGACGCAATCCAACAGTTCAAACCACTTGTAAACAACATTACAGACTCAACGGAATCAATGAAACAACCATCTGAGGTCGTTTTGTCAAGATTTTGACTAAAGTCAATACTTTTCAAAGAACCACAATCAAATGCCAAAGGATAGAAACTCAACCCGATAGCCTCAGGAATTGAACCAAAGGTCATTCTAGACCAAACTCGGCATTCCAGAGCTAACTACTGATAGAATTTTATTCCGAGTGTGTTTACCAAGAAATTTAATCAAAGTCAAACTTTAGACAAAACTTGTAAGCTAAAATGCCTAATCGCACCACCTCCAAATGGAAACCACAAAACCTATAACAAGCATCGCACTAAACTAAAATAACCCTTTCGTAGGTGATGGAACTATAAAATTTCAGTCCAACATCAGGATCTCCGGATGTTGACTAAAGTCAACTATTGCAAGCTTAAAGCCTCCAAATTCAAAAACTCACACCAAACCTAACCAAACACCTTGGAAAGCATGCCACCCAATCCAACATCACACCAAAGCCAGAAGGAAGCTAAGGGAAGGGGAAAATTGTAATAACATGCGAAATCACAAAATGACCCCCAAGGGTCATTAAAACAAATACCACTAAAAAGGACTTTCATGTACAATAGTAGTCCAGGAAAAGAAGGAACCTAAGGGATCTAAAGATAAGGATACATGTTCCCCAAAATCTACCAGGCCTTTAGTTACCCTATCGGTTCAAGCAACGCCAACTCAAAACTCAGGCTTATAGGAAATCCATGAATTCACTACATCACCCCAAAATTTGAAGTAACAACCAACTCTTTCCTTTGCCACTTTCTTCCGTCAACCCTAACAAATTCAAGTGAACGCAACAGACAAATCTGAGATGAACCAATACTACACATATACCACATACCAAAGGACAAGAGAAGATGCCAACTAGCTCACAAGTAGGATTATCCTCAACAAACTCTAAACCCAACACCACCTAGCCATTACAAATATTCTTCCCGACCAATAATTACTAATAACATCAGAACACTGCCCACCTAACCATGCAAAGACACTTAGCCCAACTCCAACAATATTTTTTTACTAATGATCCTCAGAAAAAAATGAAGTAATATGAAGATTAAGATCGACATCATCGATTTCTTCGGCATGTCGCCGAACTGCTAATCTTCTCGTCAAGTTGGTCTTGTCTATGGGTTGGCCTACTCAAACTTTAGGTGAGCTAAAGGTTAACTCGGTGACTCGCCGAGTGGTTTTGGCGAGTACCAACTTTGCTTTCCTTCAACTTTTTTTAGCTTTTGCTCTCCTATTTGCCTCGTAGTGTCCTCACCTTGCTCCTTTCCCTTCATTGCTGCATATTAACATTTTGACATCAGTTATGAGCCTAAATTAGGCATTAAGGACACTAATTTCTCGAGTATTAAAGCCTAAATGAGTCAAAATCCTGATAACGCTCAACTACACTTCATCCAATTCCAGGTGTAGGTGGTCACAATCAAGTCTAAACCCAGTGAAGAGTTAGGGTTGATCCCACAGGGAATGATACATAATGGAATTCAATTACGAAGTAAAGGCACGTTCTCGTCGTTTGTAGAAATAAACATTATGGAAACAAGTTAAAGTAAATTTCAGGGGTTGACAATGTCACGACCCAAGGCTAGGGCCTAGATGTGACATGGCGAATGAGGAACCCGAAGGAACCCCAAATAAGCCTCTCAAACTTGTCATCACACTTCATCGGTCGCGGAAGTACATTCAACATTAATTAACGGGAAATAGGGACTAAGGGCAAACCATTTCAAAACGACATCATAGAATAAGAGTCAAGCTCATTTACAAAATACTTGTCCAACGCACACCTCTACATACATAGAT
>NW_006239130.1:614897-644389 GCF_000226075.1 Solanum tuberosum
GAGGCGGGTGAACAGTAATTTCGGTCACTGGAAATTTGCATTTCCTGCCGGACAGATTTTACTAAAATGGGCATAACTTCTTCGTCCGAACTCCGAATGAGGTGAAACGAAGTGCGTTAGGTAGCTAACTCAAAGGGCTTTCCATGGATATATTATTGGCCACCCAATTAATTTGTGTGCTAGGAGATATGACCCTCCAAAGTAGACCCTCGAAAAAGGCTTCACTTGGAAATTTTGGATTTTGATACGGTTGCTCTAAAATTTGGGTTAGACCCATTTCCCACTCAATTTGACCCCCTAAACAACAATATGGAGTCGAATTTTTGAAAAACAAAACGGATTTTGAGATATATGGAAATTACAATTATAGGTGTTTCCGAAGCACATTTTTGGGCATTTTTGGGGTCGTTTCAGACAACTAGTGTCAAATGGAGGGATTGGAGTGACAACTAACAACTACGAAAACAGGGGAGTAATCAAGTAGAGTAGGATTCTCGAGGATGTGATCGATCAAATGCTAATTTCTCCATATGGATGATAATAATTTACTAAAACACATTGAATCTTGGCGGGTAGGCTAGGCTTTAGATATAATTGCCATATCTCGATCAACTACCATGATTCAAGCGAGGTCTCTCAAACCTCGACAAGAATAACATTATGAACAACCCAAAACCTCAGTTAATCTAGTCTCTCAACCTAGATTGGTAGGATGGAATTCAGATTCACTTTCTCAATCTAAATCAACAATAACTCAATCACTACAATCATCAATTGATAGTCTTAATTCTAACACCTCTTTCTCAAGTAAACCTAGAATACTAAGTTAAAACTGCATTTGTCACTACAATTCATGAATTAAAACACAACTATCAATCAAACTCACTTCAAATAAAAAAATAAATCAGTAAGTACTAACACCCATAAGCTAATTAGACTACTTAATCACATGATCACACCCCTAAAAATGGGGGGTTTAGCCACACATCCTAAAAAGCAAGAAATCATTCCCCATTATATTTTCCATCAACTGGGTAACACAATTCGAGTCTTCACAATCCTGAAATCAACTTCAAATCAAAACCCAATTCAAAATTCTACTAAAAAATTAATAAATCAGTGTTTCGATTAAAAAAAAACCCAGAGTTAGAATGTGTACGGACCTTTTGGAATTGGCAACTCCCTTTTTCATCTTTTAAAAATTGCATTTATACTCTTCCAGATTTTCAGCTTCAAGACAGATCGGCGAAGTAAATCGTGTGTCGCTGGTCAAGTCGGCGATGTGCCAAATGTGCTTTCCATCGCCTGCTTGGCTAGGCTTTTAAGCACTTCCTTGCTGTAACTTTAGGCGATCCAGGTCGGGCCTGCTGACCTGTTTGGCGATGCGCCAAATATTCCTTCACCTCGCCTTTTTGGTTTGCATTTTTACAACTCATTCTATAATTTTGGGCGAGCTAAGTCTCCATCGCCAATCCAATTGGGGAAACGTCAATTTGTCCTTCCCATCACCGAGTTGTCTTTTCCCTTGGATAACATTCTGGAACCTTCGGCGAGTTGAAGAGCCACTTGGCTGTTCGTCGAGTGGCCTTGGTGATCATCAGCCTTGCGTTTCTTCAACTGTTTCAGCTTTTTCGCTTCGTTTTTCCAGGTAATGTCCTTGCCTTGCTCTCTTGCTTTCATTGCTACAAATTAGTATTTGAACATCAGTTTAGAGCATAAAGTAGGTATTGATGACAATAAAACTATCAATATTAAGCCCTAAATGAGTCGAAATCCCCGACTCGTCAACACCCACAACTTAAACTTTTCCTTGTCCTCAAGTAAAACACAAGATCAAACAGTTCAACCCAAATTTTAACAAATAGAGCTAATCAAGACTCAACATGAATGCACATGAGGCTCAATCTATCCATGGAATGTTCAATTGTGCACTACAAGTTTCAAATTGTGACTAGCCATGATGAAATAGAGTTCAAGTTCACAATGCTATCTTCAAATGCAAATTCAAGCTCAACAAGTGTATTTGAACGTCCTCGCATAAAAAGTGATTCCATACTCTCTAAAAGCTCATCAAAATTTCAGAATCAAAAGCAACTCTAACTCTCTCAAAGATAAACATATGCATGATTTTTTTTTGTAGGCTTGCCCGTATTTTCTAATCAACATGATCATAAGCTCAATCAAGATCACAAAGGACTTTCAAGTCTTGTAACGGGGCTGAGGGTAAAGGTAAGATCGTTTTGGTTTAGTGACTTCTACCTTCTTAAAGCATGGCCTGCATTTCACTTTTTATCCTTCTCTTTAACTCTTTTTGATTTTCACAATTCACCCTATGTTCTTTTAAGCATAACTCATTGCATACCCCATTTTTTTGTCCATTGTACAAACTTTATTTCAACAATTCTTTTCTTTTTCGATATTCTTCTTCCTTCACTTTGCTCTTTTTTTTTAACATGGATAGCTTCCATCTTTTTCAATATATTCCTTCAAAGGCGAACATCTCAAACTTCTTGACTTTCCTCCTTTTTCACCACAACCCCAACTTTGGCCTAAGTTGGCTATTCAAAAATAATCAATGCTCAATGAAGATTTTAGGTGGGAAAGAAAGAGGTCAAATGTGTTCAAGTTTCATCCAAAGAAAATGATAGGCTTAAATGGTGCCAAACAAGGTTCACACTTTCACAAGGTGGTCACAAAGAGGTATAATGGCAATTTTGTTTACCCTCCATAAATTGTGCCTAAGATCATCACTACCATTCACCTTCATTGGTCTATTGAACAAATGGGGCATGTTCTAGGTGTTATCAAGCACACATTTAAGGCAACCTCATCATAAATGGCATTCAACACAATCATCAAACAAGTCTCTACAATTTTAGGTACTGTGCGACGATCATCACAAGATTCATTTCAATAACCAACTAGTCACAATGAGGTGGTAAGAGTTCACATCTGACATGTGCAACTCAAATTTTCCTCATTGGAATCACACACACATATCATTCAATCAAGGGCACTATTCAAGACATCAGTATAGACCACAACAGACACTCTAATTTGCAAGAGAACAACCACATTTACAAACATCAATAGGTGATTTTTATTAATTTAGGTCAACACCAGCACATTCACATTAAAACAATAGATCAAACCCAATAGTCACCAACAAAATCAATCATTATCCATAAAAATAGCCAAAAAGATGTAGGTATGCATATACATCACACCACCAGACTAAACTAGCAGTTGTGTTTGAAATGCACAATATAACAATAATATGAAAAAGTAACTTTTCACTGCATGTCTTATTGGTTGAGAACTGCCTGAGGCCGCTGAACTGTTCGGCGATCCGCCGATAGGAAGCCAACTCGCCGAAATATCCATAATGATGGCCTTGTAGTATGGATCAAATGGCGGACGAAAATGGGCTCGTCAAACCATTCGGTGAACCACCGAACAGTTTGTTAGCTCTGCAAAATTTCCAGAACATTGGATTCTTCAGCTGGACCAAAAAGGTAGACTAAAACGGGTTTGTCGAACAAGTCGGCGGACCAGTGAAAGAGTCCCATTCATCGCCCACTCACTAATTCCTACACATTCAGCAAATGTTATTAAACACAACACTAACATGGGTTGCCTCCCAAGAAACGCCTTATTTAACATCGTGGCACGTTGTGGAAATGCTCTCACACATCTTCCAAATACACCACTTCAATCACCAATATTTCCTAACACTCTCCAAAATAGAGTTCCAGACGCTGTCCATTTACTTTCAATGTTGGACCTTCTTTACCCTCAACTTCAATTGCCCTCTTTGTGAACAGCTGAGTTACTTTGAGTGGGCCAGAGAACATCGATTTGACTTAAACCCGCGAAAAGTCATAAATGAGAATTATAAAGGAAAACAAAATAACCTACTCGAAACTCTCGTTGAAGGATTTTCATGTCATGCCATTCTTCATTATCTCCTTATAAAGGGCTGAACTTTCATATGTGAAGTCCTCTAATATATGGAGTTGACTAACTCTTCCTTTTGAAGCATCCCTCCAATTCAGATATAATGCCTTCCATGCCTATAGTTCTTTGTGCTCAAGCTAGATTGGTAGGTGACATGACTTTCCAAATACGAATTGTTATAGAGACATGCCGATTGGTGTCTTAAAAGAAGTGTGGTATGCCCAAAGAGCTTCATCCAAATTTCGAGACTAGTCAGTCCTATTTGCATTAACTATTTTTTCCATGATACCTTTTATATCTCAATTTGACACTTCAACTTGGTCACTTGTCTACGGCTGAAAGAGTGTTGTAACTTTAAGCTTGACTTCGTATTTGCCCAGTAGTGCAATAAACAACATATTGCAAAAATGAGACCCTCCATAACTGATAATAGCACGTGGGTCTTAAACCTTGTGAAGATGCATCACTTTAAGAACTGCACCACACTCCTTCCCTCATTGTTAGGCAGAGCTCCTCTACCCACTTGGAGACGTAATCGACCGCTACCAATATATTTTTTTTTCCAAAAGAGCTCACAAACGGTCCTATGAAGTTGATTCCCCACACATCAAATAGTTTGACCTCGAGGATGGGTTTAAGAGGTAACTCATGCTTTCTTGATACCCCTCCTTGTTTTTGGCATTGTATGCACTGTTTAACGAAACCGTGAGCATCTTGGTATAGTGATGGCCGAGAGTAGCCACTTTGCAACACTTTGGCGACTGTGCGCACCCCACTATGATGACCATCCATAGGTGAAGCGTGGCAAACAAGAACCTCTTTTGTTGGTAGAATTTTTGATCCTTGGGTATTATTACGCACACTACATAATTAGTGAAGTCAGCATACCAAGGTGAGTTTCCTTTGGTCACCCTCATCACTGTTTCATCAGGAAATTTGCCACGCGGTCCCTCTCATTTGAGTCAACAAGGTTTGTTGCTAATTGAGACAAATGATTTGCCACTTGGTTTTCGCACTCCTTTCGATCGTTTACCTCAAAAATCAAATTCATTTAACAACAACACCCATCGAATCAGTCTTGGTTTTACATCTTGTTTAGCCATCAAATATATAATGGCCGCATGATCTGTTTGCACGACCACTTTAATTCCCAACAAACATGCTCTTAATTTTTCAAATGCATACACCACTGCTAGTAGTTCTTGCTCCGTGACCGTGTAATTGTTTTGAGCCACATTCAGTGTCTTACTTTCATAATAAACTAGATGGAATAACTTCTCATTTCTTTGACCAAGAACAGCCCCAAACAAACACCACAAGCATCACACATAAGTTCAAACGGGATACTCCAATCGGGGGCAATAATGATCGGGGAATATACTCATTTTTTTAAAGCAGAAGAACGCTTTGAGCCAAGCGTCATCAAAATGGAAGGTAGTTCCTTCTCTAGAAATTTACAAAGAGGGTGAGTTACTTTGTAAAAATCTTTGATAAACCGCCTATAGAAACCCGCATGGCCTAGAAAGCTCTAAACACTTTTTACCGAAACGGGAAGTCGGAGCTTGGCAATGACTTTGACTTCCACTTGATCCATTTGCATTCCTTCTCCTGAAATTATATGCCCCAAAACAAGTCCCTCATTTTCCATGAAATGACACTTCTCGCAATTTAGAAATACGTTGGTTTCCACACACCTTTGTAGTACCTTCTCAAGGTGTTCAAGACTTGCTTCAAATGAATCACCAACGACTGAAAAGTCATCCCTTAATACCTCCATTGAGTTTTCCACCATATCATCAAAAATAAATAGCATACATCTTTAGAATGTTGCCGGAGAATCACGCAATCCAAAAGGCATCCGGTTGTAAGAAAAAGTCCCATAGGGACATGTTAAAGTGGTTTTCTCTTAATCTTTCGGTGTAATGGAAATTAGGTTTTATCCGGAATAGCCATCCAAAAAGCAGTACAATCCATACCCCGTAAGCCTATCAAGCATTTGGTCCATAAATGGCATTGGAAAATGACCTTTCTCGGTCGATGAATTTAACTTTCAATAGTCCATGCATACTCTCCAACCATTGACTAGACTCATACGTACGAGTTTCTTTTTCTCATTTGGAACCACCGTGATGCCTTCTTTCTTTGGTACACATTATACATGGCTTACCCATTTTCTATTTGCAATAGGGTATACCACACATGCATCTAGCCACTTGATAATTTCTTTCTTCACCATAGGTGGGTTTAGTCTTCTTTGGTGCTCAACACTCGATTTGCATTCACTATCCAATTGTATTTTATGAGTGCAAATCCCATGGGTAATACCGATAATATAGTAATTGTCCATCCTATGGCCTTAATTTATTGATTTACCACCTCAACAAGAAATTTCACTTGCCACTCAAGTAGGTCTGATACAATGATGACGGGCATAGTGTTGTTTGCTCCCAAAAATACATACTGAAGATGAGATGAAAGCACTTTCAACTCAAGCTTTGGAGGTTCTTCCGTGGATGGTTTTGCGGGAAGACTTCAAATTATAGGAACCCTTAACTTTCTATCATCATCATTCATGAGTGTTAATTTAGAATATACTTTTAATAATAACACAATTACATTCTAAGAATAATCATAATAGTTTCATTGAGATCACACACATATACTTCACATCATATTTATACATAGATTCTTCATGAAATTGTCTTCCAAGGCCATACATCAATAACAACCCAAACATCTAAGATACTACAATAGATAAGGGAATTAACATTATTCAATAACTAATTCAATATAAACATAAACAATTCAACATACTTTTATGATCAATCAATTCCCAATCTCAATTCACAATTTAGGATTATAGGGTAAACATGGGTTCATAGAGGAAAACCATCTTAATTCACCATTAAAGAATTGATTAAACCATGGTTCATCACTTAAATTCCTTTTGAAAATGTTTGGAATTGAACCCATGCATAGATTGAAAACCCTAGGATTTTGGGGAACTCTGGAAACTTGTAATAACTTTTGAAATTGGCTCCTTGAAAGAAAATAAGTCAAAGATGAAGACTACCATACCTTTAATGGAAGAACTCCAAGAAAATACCTTGAAAATTTTTATGTCTTGAGCCTGATACCTTGAATCCTTAACCTCCAATGGAGGTTTCTAGAGAGAGAACTTTTGGAAGGGAGGTTTCTAACTTTGGAGTGTTTTGAAATAATGAATTCTAAAATAGAGTTTAATACATTAAAAAATCTTAAAATATCTTAATAAACCAATAATAACCTTCCATTAACTAAACTAAACTTAAAATGAATTTACCAAACTAACCCCACCTTGGTCGAGCCCTAGACAACAAAACAGGTGCTATCAACGAACCCCCACCCACGAACCGTGGGTTGGTAAATGCTCCTTACTGTTGATTCGTGGTTTGGTTCTGCAACTTGGTTTTGGGGGCTTTGACCTACGGAGGCCATCCACGGGGTGTGGATTGACCTACGGTACTTAGGTCCCCATTCGTACAGCACCACACTTAGGCAGATTTTTAGTTTCTTGCGGTCTTGGGGGTTAGGCTTTAGGGTCCTCCTCAAGGACCCCTAGGGTGGTCCTTAGGGAGTCCTACCTTAACGTTGAACCCCTAAACCCCTCAACCAAAGCTCGCGACAAAATTTTGCAACATGAAACCTCACAACAACTCAAACACACACTAATTAGGCTCTAGTCTCAACTATTCGTTTTACGGGTCGTTACAATTAAGAACACTATTCGAGTCATCAATATTGATCACGACCGATACTCAAATAACTTTATAGAGAAAAAAGAACTTAATAACCAAACTCCTACCACCCCCACCGAAAGCATCCAACATTGTCCCCAATGTGAATCGAGAACAAACATTAATAAAAGCAAAGATAAATTACTAGAACTAAAGCAATGAGAGTAGGGTGACAAGGAATCTTCACTAGGTGCCCATTTGGCGAAAGCTTGTTAGAGTCGTCGAACTGTTTCGCGATTCGCCAAATGGTTTTGAGCTTGCCAAATTTTCCATTGTGCAACCAGTCCATGTTGTGGTAGAAATGCGGAAAAGAGCAAGTCCGCGGAATACATCAGCGCATCGCCTAATGGAATTGAATCCTGGCCGAATGATCCAAGACTCCGGGCTCACAGGGCTAATGCAAAAAGGCGGTGAAAGTCGGATCGCCAAATCACTTTGGCAACTCGCTGAGTGGTGCATGTATCGCTCCAAAAGTTCCACTTTCTCAGCCCACTATTGATGCCAGGAAAGCGATCAACTTTCTGCTCGCCAATCTTACTCGTCAATCCGCTGATGGAATCTTAGCCTTGCAAATATCGCCTAGACCTGCACATTCAACACACATTATTCAAAACACTAACACTTGGGTGGCCTCCCAAGAAGTTCATTATTTAACGTCATGGCACGACCTGGAAATGCCCTCAAGCATCTTCCAGATACACCACTTCAATCATAGATATTTCATGGCATTCACCAAAATATAACTTCAAGTGTTGCCCACATACTTTGAATGCAGGGCCTTCTTTACCTTCGATTTCAATGGCTCCATTAGTGAACACGCGTGTTACTCTAAATGGGCCTGACAATTTTCATTTGAGATTTCCCAGAAAGAGTCTTAGTCGAGAATTATACAGCAACACCTAATCTCCAACTTGGAATTCCCTTCTAAGGATTTTAGAATCATGCCACTTCTTCATCTTTTCCTTGTAGAGAGCTGAACTTTGATAGGCTCTAAACCTGAATTCATCGAACTCATTGAGTTGATCTACTCTTCCTTTTGATGTTTTTGCACAGTCCAGATTCAGAGCGTTTAATGCCCATAATGCTTTTTGTTCCAGTTCAACTGGTAAATGGCAAGATTTCCCAAAGAGTAGCTGATATGGAGACATACCGATTAGTGTCTTCTAGGCAGTGCAATATGCCCATAGAGTATCATCTTACTTTCCAGACCAATCAGTATTATTTGCATTTACGGTCTTAGACAAGATACTCTTGATCTCCCAATTTGAAACATCCACTTCGCAACTCGTTTAAGGATGATATGGCATTGCTAATTTATGTCTCACCCCATATTTGCTCGATGCGGAGGCAAAAAACCTATTTAAAAAATATACCATTTTAGGAACTCAACAACACTTTTCCCTTCATTGTTTGCTAGTGCCACAACTTCTACCCATTTATAAATATAATCTAATGCCACCAAAATATACTTACTACCAAACGAACTCACAAATGGACTGATGAAATCTATTCCCCAAATATCAAATAACTCAACCTCCAGAATAGGCTTGAGGGGCAGCTCATGTCTTCTGGATAGTTCACCTTGTTTTTGACATTAAGTGCACTTCTTAACAAACTCATGAGCATATTTGTGAAGTGATGGCAAGTAATAACATCTTTGAAGAATTTTAGCAGTTGTACGCACCCCACCATGATGACAACCAACTAGTGAAGTATGACAAGCATGGAGAATTTCATTGAATTCCTCCTCCGGTAGACATTTCCTAATGATATGGTCTGCACACTCTCTGAAAAAGTATGATTCATTCCAAAATTATTTCTTGACATCGAACAAAAACCTCTTTTGCTGATAGAAGTTCAGTTCCTCCGGTATCAATCCACACACTACATAGTTAGCAAAATCAACATACCAAGGAGTTTGTTGTAGAGTTACCATGAATACATGTTCATCAGGAAAGGCATCATTTATGTCTACCTCTAGCTCGTCATTCTCCTTCCCTTCGAACCTTGATAGGTAGTCAACCACATGATTTTCAAAACCTCTTTTGTATTTGACTTCAAAGTCAAATTCTGGCAACAACAGCACCCACCTTTTTAATCTTAGCTTGGCAACTTTGTTTGCCATCAAATACCGTAGAGCAGTGTGATATGTATGAATAACCACTTTGGTACCTATCATGTATGCTCGAAATTTCTCAAATGCATATACCACCGCAAGTAATTCTTGCTCTGTAACTATATAGGTACGCTGAGCACCATTTAGAGTTTTGCTTTCATAATAAATGGGATGGAATAGCTTATTGCATTTTTTCCCCAACACAACACCAAGTGCCGTACCGCTTGCATCAAACATCACTTCGAAGGGTAATGACCAATTGGGACTAATGATAACCGGAGTGGAAATAAATTTCTCTTTCAATAGTATAAAGGCTAACTGATGAGTCCACAAATTGGACTCATTTAGGGATTTATTTTGATAGAAATAGTGTCCTCAAATGCATATTTTGTCTCAATATCTCATGAAACCTCTTAAGTTTCTGGTATTTGAAGTGTTGGTGGAAGCATGGACACTTAGGAGCAAAAAGGAACAAGAAGGCTGAAAAGAACGAAGAAGCTGAAGTGTGCATATTGCCAAGCACACTTGACGACTCACCGAAGGGACGCACTCTGCCCTTTGTTCGAGTATGTGATGCCCTGAGTGAGAAGGATAAAAAAGGTGATGAAAGGATCAGTCGGCTCTTCACCGAATAGTTCCGCGAAGCAGTACTATACCGCCCAATGACACAGAGTACGGCGACGCTGAAGGCTAGTGCAAGATGGTGACGAACTACACTAAAGGGCAAATCACTGAGATAATCGGCGATTCCGACTAACCTTGCCGAAAGATCCTCCAACACTATTTTCTGATGTATATAAATACTAAACTTGTTATTAATTTTTAAGGAGTCAAACTTTAATTTTAATTTCCAGAATAGAATAGTACTTTTTGGATATTTTCTATCAAGTTTGGAGAGGGTTTTGGGAGACTTGAAGAAAGAAGGATTTCATCTTCCCCAATTTGGAAGTGGGTCTTATCCATTCTTCTTCCTTTGCTTAAATCAAGGTTTAATTTCTTATACCCATTTAATTCTAGTATCATTTTAGGTGTATTTTCTTATTCTTGATGTGTGGTTAAAAACCCCATTCTTGGGGTGTGATTTTAGCAAATATGTGTTGATATTGTTGTTGGGTCTTGCTTGCTAATAGGATATATGTATTTTAATGGTATTTTCACCTAGTGGTTGTGGTTTAATGTAATGGGCTTTTAGTTGCAAATACAAAATTACCCATGTGTTTTTGGCTTGCCCGAGAGGGAGGTTGCGAAACCAAGACCGCTAGACTGATGGCCTAAGGAGTGGGTCAACATGAGGTTCAGCCTGAAAGGGTGAGCCCTAGTCCTATATCCTAACACTCAGCTCGAGAGAGTGAGTGGTCTAAGGCGTAGGCTGGCCTTCATGCGGCGAATGGGTGTCCTAGAGGAACGCATTTGAAACGGGGTAAGTTGCCCGAGAGGGAACTTATTTCCATCTAAAGCTTAGCCTAGTCACTATTATCTTACAAATTTCCTATCGAAGAGTAACAACCCTAAAAATGAAGTAGGAAGAACTAGAGCTTCACATGTGTTTTAGGAGTTTGTAACTTGTTAAAATTATGAGAAATGACTTTTAAAGTTTAGTTTGATAAGTTTTGAGGTTGAACGTCAAGGGACGACCACGACGTTCAGAAACTAAACTTTTGAGCTTATGTGTTTTGATGGAGTAGGGTTGTCCCGAGTCTTCTTTGAAAGAGTTTAGTGAGTCAACGTCAAGGCATGTGCTAGACTCTATGTTAAAAGGTATTTTTGATGATGGTTTAAGGAGAAGGCATGTGCCAAGCCAAAGAGGGCAATGCTTGCTCAACCTTGGCCAAGCTACTGCCCCATGACCACGGACCCCTTCACGGCCAGTGGTCATGACCACGGCTCGTGAATGTGGCAGTGAAGGTCATTTTGTGGCATGGCTTGCAAGTCCCCTTGGCTAAGTCACTGCCTCCATCTTCACGAGCATCACCACAGCTCGTGGTGTAGACCACTGACCGTGGGAGCTTCCGTGAAGATGCCTTGGCCTTAGAGGGCTTGGTAAGTGAAGGAGGACCTACTGCCTTAGGACCACGAGCCGTCAAAGAGGTCGTTGTCCTCCTTCACGAGCCATGAAGTAGGACGTGGTCCCTGACGAGCTGCCCAATTTAAAGGTAATTGAGTAATTTCGTTTTAACTTTTATCAAGTATGGTTTACTTTAAATTGCTTATATATTAAACATATATAGTTTTAAGTCTTAAAACCATCCTTTAACTCATTATTCTCAAATACCCAAATCAAAACCTCTAAAGTTCTTCTCTCTCAATATTTCTCTCTCAACTCAAGGAAAAAGAAGAAGAAGTGGGAACTAGGGTTTGGATTCAAAGCTTTCTTCATCAAATTTCTTTGGGAATTCATCAACTAAGGTATGGTGGCTCTTTATCTTGGGATAGTTTTCGCCCTAGAGCCAAATCTCAAAATAGTTTTCAAGGTTCTCAAAAGTTATTAAAAACCCCAATTCTTCCTCAACTCATGGGTTATTCCATTAAACGGTTTCAAACGATATATTATGATTATATTATGGTATAAATGATATTTTAAAAATGAAAAATTCCATGAACCCATGATCTCCCTAAATCCCTAAATTTGTCTTATGAAGTGGGTTTTATGATAATGCTTGGGTATTGATGGAATTGTGCTTAGATTGAATTGTATTATTGATTCCTATTGTTATCTGTATCTATTGTTGGGAATTGGATAATAGTGATTTTGGTTTTGGAGAATGGTAAGTTGACCTACTTTCATGCTATATAGGAATTGTTCTTGTTTGGATTCATCTACTTATGGTGGAGGTGTTTACTTATTGAATGTGTATTGATTATAGCCTTGAAGGAATTATATAGTGAATTGAAGTATTGTCTGAATGTGTATATACATGTATGTGCAATATGAGGGTTATGTATGTGGTGTTCAACAATAGCATGATGGTATTTTATACAATGTGTATATATTGTGATTAAAAGTGTGTTCTCTCTTAATGTTTATATGTGATGATGATGGACTATGAAAGGTCTCTATATGGTAATGTTGTCTCTTGAACCGGTAGACCTAAGCATGGTGCCCCTTAATGATGAGTGTAGGACCCTATGTGAATGTAAAGCCTTGAGGGGTAAACCTAAGGGTGATGACCTCCTTCTTGTGTGAAATGATAGACTTAGAGTTGCTGGAGAAAACCCTCTCTATGAAAGTCAATGAGCTACCCTTTATGAACCTTGATCGGTAAATCCTTGTGGTGCCTTTCTTGGTAGAGTGTTATGGGTCGGTAGGCCCAATGATGGTGCCCTATCTAGTACTCACATGTGAATGAAATTACTCTATGGGAAATAAGGCGAAGCACCGAGTGGATATGGTTAAGATGGTGTCTCTCTCTGAGTATGTGGTTAGAGCACAGTGAAATCTTTGGATATCCCCTAAACCTGAAAATTACGGATTTAACATCAATTTATGGCACAAATTAAGCATTTGAAGACACTAAATCTATATACACAAAGCTGTGAATGAGTCTAAATCTCAGACTCATCAGTCAACACCCCAACTAAAACGTTTCCTTCACCTCAAGTATAACACAGGATCAATTAGTTCAACCAAGATGTCTACAAAGAGGGCTAATCAAGATTCAACATGAATGAAAATGAGGTGTAATCTATCCATGGAATGTTCAATTGTACAATACATGTTTCAAACTGTGACTAGCCATGATCAAATAGAGTTCAAGTTCACAATGCTATCTTGAAATGAAAATTGAAGCTCAACAAGAGTATTTGAATGCCCTCACATAAAAATGATTCCATGCTCACTCAAAGGTCATCAAAATTTCAGAATTTTAGAATCAAAAGCAACTCTCTCTCTATCAAAGACAAACACATGCATGATTTTTTTCCGTAGGTTTGCCCGTATTTTCTAATCAACATGATCATAAGGTAGTATCATTTTGACTTAGTGACCGCTACCTTCTTGAAGCATGGCTTGCATTTTACTTCTTCTCCTTTTCTTTCACTCTTTTCATTTTCAAAATCCACCCTAAGTATTTTCAAGCACAGAACTTATTGTTACAAGCATTGGATAACCCTTTTATTTCAACTAATGCACAAATTGAAAACTTCTTTTTCAATCTTTTCTTTTTCCTTTTCTTTTGTTTATCATGACCCGAGGGTACTCCTAGACGTAACATGGCACTTGGAATCCCAAAGGGACCCATGTAAGCCACTTAGCTTATAATCATCACATAAGTATAGAATAATAAAGAATAAAACAAACTTTCAAGTCATTAAGAAATCTTTCATAGAAGTAAAGCAGAAGTCTAGACATAGTCTCATAAGCCATCTACTACAATCGAAGTCTCAAAATAATAGGGTCACAACCCTTACAATAGAGAATATAAAAATGTCTAGTACAACTAAAGAAGTGAAACGACAATAAAATCTCTTGTCCTCAGATCTATGAGGACATACCACTAGCTTGATGATTATTCAACCCAAGCTTGAACTAGAAAGAATCGCCTTAGACGCCATAACCTACCTTAGTAGAAAAATATAAGAAATGTGGGTTAGTACAATATTGCACTAAGTATTGTAGCTATGCATGAAAACCATTTAAGATGCTAAAAAGGGACATTTAGTGGAAAACTATGCATTTGATCAAGTTTATAAATTATCATAGAAATAGGTGCAAAAGCATAATATACAAGCATATTCAAAATAAAGGAAACAAACCATAGGAACCATCAAAGCAACTTTGTGCAATGTATGGATAGGGTCCCATATCCTTATCAAAACTAAAGAAAACTCATTAAGTGATTATAGTCCATAACTCCAATTCTAGTTCATTCTATCATAGTGGGATTTTCTTTAACTGACATAGACCATGAGAGCTTAATCATGGAATCTGGTGTCTACCCCTCACCGAAAAGGGGTTGTTCTACTTGCCTAAGGTAGACCTAAAACTCTTAGTTTACGTGGATCCACTTGCTAAAGACCTATGTGGGCACATAATTTATGGGATAAGGGAATTTCATTCAGAAAACCGCCCTCTACTAGCATAAAAGCATCCATCCCATGAGACTTCTTCTAGAAACCGGCATTCTACTAATGGAGGAGCTTCCATCTCATTATCATATCCTCTTGGTGCTAAGCACAATTCCCTTCGAGTTTATATTTATGTATTGACTTGAAGTAATGATTACTTAGGTTCATTAGGGGAGACTAGTCTTCAACCCTTAGAACAACTATATGTGACAAACCTTTCACATTATATGAGAATCACACTTAAGGATGTACATAAGGATAATCATTCAACCAATATCACAATTAGATCATAATAGAAGTACTTTACTCTCAAAGCAATCTAATTGAATGCACCCAAGTCTCATACATATAGCTAGTTCTCATGCTTTGCTCTTCAAGGGCTATAGAACACTACACATCAATATCTCTAGAATTAGTCCATTGAACATGTATAATAACCTAATACAAGTAAGCAATCCATCACATTCATAATTCGAACACAATCTACTAACAAAGACCTATATTCATGCTTCAAGATCCAATTTCAGGTAAAATTAGGAATTCATCGATGCTTAGATAATACCTTAGGAAAACAGTAGTAATTCATCAAATTGATCATAATATAAGACAATTAACACAGTGAAATCGTTTGGAAAGTGAATCCATGCCTTAGATTGAAAACCCTAGGTTTTGTAGAAATTCAACTTTGAGAAATAGAGTTTTGAATCGCTTTATGGAAGGAAGCTATCCATAAATCAACACTACCATACCTTGATTTGAAATCCTTCGCGAAATTGAAGTGGAAAGTTGAGTTCTTGTGCCTTAGTCTTCAATTTCTTTTTCTTCTTCAATGGAGGATTTCTAGTGAGAGAAATATTGTGAGGGAGAGGATTTTCTGAATTATTTGGGTGTTGTGAATTAATGACTTGTATTGGGTGAATTTGACTTTAAAACAACTTATATAGTACCCCTAAAAATACGCATAACGAACTCACTTTAATTGGATTTAAATAGGAAAAGACTTAATTGACCCTCACTTATTGAACCCGTCAAGGCTCCATTATCCACTTCACGAGTCGTGGTTAGTACCACCATCCGTGGTCCCCCTTGTGAAAGTTGGGCAGTAGTTAAGTGCATGGTACCTTAGGCTCACAAGCCCAAGGCATTACCACGAGAGGCTCCACGAGCCTTGGTCAAGACCACGAGTCGTGGTCCCTCTCGTGGTCCTTGAGGCAGTAGCCTTGCCACTTGGGTGGCCCTGGCTCAATACCTGAGGCATTTTCACAAAGGGATCCACTAGCCGTGGTACCTCTCATGAAGTTGAGGCAGTGGCTAGGCAAATTGGTGGTTAATTTACCATGGCCAAGGCAAGACCACAAGTTGCCTTCGCGAGCCGTGGTCCCACTCGTGAACGTGGGTCAGTAGCTCCAACCTAGGGGCAGCCTTGGAACTTGCCCGCTTGGCCTTGACTCTTATAACCCTCATTCTTAATGTTCACCCTCACATTTAGGCTCTAGTTTATCTTCCCTTGGGAACATTCGTCCTCGAATGACGATTTTGACACCTTACGGAATTAAAGACTCAAGACTAGTAGCCCATCATGCATGAAACATCAAAATAATGCATACTTCAAAGGAGGAAACATCAACTCCATCTCAAGATATAATCAATGCAACATAAGGAAGTAGGAGCTACATCCACAACCCATTATGCACAAAACTCATCATCTCCCATAATCAGAGGAGGAACTACCTTCTCCAACTAAAATAAGCTCAACACTACATTAGGGAGCCAATATGCCATATCATCAAAAGTATAGCAAAACATGTCCATCAATCATCTCATGAAGTGGAATATGCAATCATCATACTACATTGCACAACAACATGGGGAACATATAAATCTTAAAAACTCATTTTTTTTTGCTAAACATGAATTCTCACAAGAACATGCATATCTTAAGGAAAACATATAGAACATATATGGCACACATGACTCCTAAAACACCAAACTCAAGAAAACTACTTACCTTAAGCTTGGATAAGAGTAAAAGGAAAAAGATGAGGGTAGCGGGACTTCATATCGGCCTCGGCCTCCCAAGTAGGACCTTGCTCATCTAGAGGAGCTTGATTCCCTTGAGGAACTCCTTGATTCACATTCTCCTCTTCCACCCTTCTTGTGTTGGCTCTTTGTGTATTCATTTCCTAAAGACACAAGATAAGTATTAGAAGGAAGACTCAATAGAGTTAAACTCTATGGAATGACTTAAGAGTGATGAAAGAAGTGTAACTTCCTAACATCTTATAGCATCTCACTCATAAATGTTCCGCGCTTTACACTATGAACAAGACTCTACTAGAGGTGGCTTATGAGACATAATCCTAGAATCATTCTAAAGCTTTTGCTCTGATTACCAAGTTTGTCACGACCCGAGGGTACCCCCTAGACGTAACATGGCACATGGAATCCCGAAGGGACCAAGTAAGCCACTTAGCTTATCATCATCACATAAGTATATAATAAAGAATAAAACAAAATTTCAAATCTTTAAGATATCTTTCATAGAAGTAAAGTGGAAGTCTAGACATACTCTCATAAGCCATCTACTACAATCGGAATCTCAAAATAATAGGGTCACAACCCTTATGATAGATAAAATGAAAATGTCTAGTACAACTAAAGAAATGAAACGACAATAAAAGCTCTTGTCCTCGGATCCATGAGGGCATACCACAAGCTTGATGAGTAGTCAACCTAAGCTTGAACTAGAAGGAATCACCTTAGATTCCAGAACCTACCTTAGTAGAAAAATAGAGGAAATATGGGTTAGTAAATTATGGCACTAAGTATGATAGTTATGCATAAAAACCATTTAAGATGCTAAAAAGGGACAGTTAGTTGAAAACTATGCATTTGATCAAGTTTAAGAACTATCATAGAAAGAAGTGCAAAAGTATAATATACAAGCATATTCAAAATATTGATCATCTCAACATAAAGGAAACAAACCATTAGAACCATCAAAGCAACCTTGTGCAATGTATGGATAAGGTCCCATACCCCTATCGAAACTAAGTAAAACTCATAAAGTGATTATAGTCCATAATTCCAATTCAAGTTCATTCTATCATAGTGGTATTTGCTTTAACTGACATAGACCATGAATGCTTAATCATGGAATCTGGTGTCTACCCCATCCCGAAAAGGGGTTGTCCTACTTGCCTAAGGTAGACCTAAAACTCTTAGCTTACGTGGATCCGCTAGCTAAAGACCTATGTGGGCACATAGTTTATGGGATAAGGGAATTGATTTTAGAAACCCGCACTCTACTAGCGGAGGAGCTTCCATCCATGAGACTTCTTCTAGAAACCGACCCTCTACTAACGGAGGAGCTTCCATCTCATTATCATATCCTCTCGGTTCTAAGCACAATTCCCTTCGAGATTATATTTATGTCTTGACTTGAAGTATTGATTAAGGATAAATATGTTGACACTCGATCCATTAAACTCATGCTAAAGCTCTTAGGTTCATTAGGGGAGACTAGTCTTCAACCCTTAGAGAACCACTTTACCCTTCAAGGGCTATATATCACTATGCATCAATATCTCTAGAATTACTCCATTGAACATGTATAATAACCAAATACAACTAAACATTCCATCACATTCATAATTCGAACACAATCTTCAAACAAAGACCCATATTCATGCTCCAAGATCCAATTTTTGGGAAAACTAGAAATTCATCGATTCTTAGATAATTCCTTAGGAAAACAGTATTAATTCATCAAATTGATCATAATTTAAGACAATAAACACATTGAAATCGTTTTGAAAGTGAATCTATGCCATATATTGAAAACCCTAGGTTTTGGGAAAATTAAACTTTGAGAAATAGAGTTTTGAAGGGCTTTATGGAAGGAAGCTATCCATAAATCAACACTACCATACCTTGATTGGAAATCAATCACGAAATTGAAGAGGAAAGTTGAGTTCTTGTGCCTTAGTCTTCACATTTTTGTTCTTCTTCAATGGAGGATTTCTAGCAAGAGAAGTATTATGAGGGAGAGGATTTTGGGAATTATTTGGGTGGTGTGAATTAGACTATTATTGGGTGAATTTGACTTAAGTTGACTCAGAAAAATGTTAAGTTTCATGGTCAGATGATTGTGAGAAGAGATTCTCAGAACTGAAAACTAGGTTGACTACAACTCCTGTTTTGACTCTACTAGAGGGTTCAGACGGTTATGTTATCTATTGTGATGCATCCAGAGTCGGCCTAGGATGTGTGTTGATGCAACAAGGTAAGGTTATAACTTATGCTTCCAGACAGATTAAGGTTCATGAGAAGAAGAATTATCCTACTCATGATCTCGAGCTTACATCAGTGGTGTTTGCACTTAAGATTTGGAGACATTACTTGTATGGTGTTCACGTAGATGTGTTCACAGACCATAAGAGACTTCAGTATGTGTTCACCTAGAAAGATTTGAATCTTCGCTAGAGGAAATGTCTTGAGTTCCTTAAGGATTATGATATGAGTGTGCATTACAATCCTGGTAAGGACAATGTAGTAGCAAATGCTCTTACCAGACTATCTATAGGTGGTGTAGCACATATTGAGGAAGAAAAAAATGAGCTATCAAAGGATGTTCACAGGCTTGCTCGCTTAGGAGTTCGCCTTATGAGCATATCAGATGGTGCTGTAACAGTTCAGAATTGGTTAGAATCTTCATTGGTAGCGGAGGTTAAGGAAAATCAAGACAGTGATCCGATATTGCTTCAACTAAAGAGTGCAGTTCATCAACAGAGAGTTGATGTTTTCTCCCAAGGGGGAGATAGTGTGCTCCGCTATCAGGGTCGATTATGTGTTCCTAATATGGGTGAGTTGAGATAGTAGATTCTTGCAGAATCCCATAACTACATGTATTCTATTCATCCAGGCGCTGCAAAGATGTATCGTGATTTGCGGGAAGTCTTTTGGTGAAATGGTATGAAAATAAATATAGCGGATTTTGTGGCTAAGTGCCCTAATTGTCAACAAGTGAAGGTAGAACATAAAAACCAGGAGGTATGACTCAAGATATCAACATTCCTACTTGGAAGTGGGAAGTGATCTACATGGACTTCATTATAGGTTTACCTCGTACTCGCAGACATCATGACTCCATTTGGGTGATAGTTGATAGAGTTACTTTTTAGCTGTCAAGACTACAGATTTGGCGGAGGACTATGCCAAGCTTTAAATTAATGAGATAGTCAGGTTGCATGGGGTTCCTTTGTATATCATCCCAAATAGAGTTTACCTCTCATTTCTGGAAGTCATTTCAGAAAGGTTTTGGTACTCAGGTTAATCTTAGCACAACATTTCATCCACAGACGGATGGCCAGGTAGAGTGTACCATTCATACCTTAGAGGACATGTTGAGAGCTTGCGTGATTGATTGTAAGGGTAGTTGGGATGATCACCTTCCTCTTATAGAGTTCGCCTGCAATAATAGTTACCATTCCAGCATTCAGATTGCCCTTTATGAGGCATTATATGGGCGTAGATATAGATCTCGAGTTGGTTGGTTTGAAGTAGGTGAAGCAGCCTTGATAGGGCTAGATTCAGTTCATGATGCCATGGAAAAAGTTCAGCTCATTAGAGATAGACTTAAGACAACCCAGAGTCGCCAGAAGTCCTATGCAGATGTAAGGAGAAGGGACTTGGAGTTCTAAGTCGATGATTGGGTTTTCCTGAAAGTGTCACATATGAAGGGGGGTGATGAGATTTGGCAAGAAAGGGAATATCAGTCCTAGATATGTAGGCCCTTACAGGATTTTGAAAAGAATTGGTAAAGTGGCTTACGAGTTAGAGTTCCCAACAGAACTAGCAGTAGTGTATCCGGTCTTTCACATTTCATTGCTGAAGAAGTGTGTGGGTGATCCAGCATCTATTGTACCTTTAGAAAGTGTGGCTATGAAGGATAGTCTCACTTATGAAGAGGTACCAGTTGAAATTCTTGATCGTCAGGTTCGAAGAATGAGAAACAAAGAAGTCACTTCAGTTAAGGTTTTGTGGAGGAGTCAGTCCGTAGAGGGAGCTACTTGGGAAGCAGAAGCAGCCATGAAGGCCAAGTATCCTCATCCCTTTCTTTCTGATTCCATTCCAGCTTGAGGTAATAGTTCTTCTTCAGTTTGTCAGTCATTCATGCGTAGTTTCAGTCTTAGTTCCATGTTTCTTCAGTTTGTACTTGCATTTTCAGTGTATTTTCATGTTATAGGAACTTTGTTTAGTTAAATATCAGTTTCTAGTACTTAGTGGTAGGGTTTATAGCTCTTCCCTCCCTATCCAGCTTGTTTAGACCTCATTCAAGGATGAATGTTCCCGAGGGAGAGTTATTGTATCTCCTCGGAAACAAGACTAAAAAAATGCAGCAGAAAAACCAGAAGAACCAAGGAACCACGACAGGGTTCACGAACCTTGAAAGGGACGACGGTTTGTTAACCTGCCCATTGACTTAGCACCTTCCAACAGAGGTGGACCACGGGATCCTTCACGGACCATGGACCACCTCACGAGTCGTACTGTCACTTATGGGAGCCAGGCAGAGTCCAACAGGCCCAAACGTCTGACCACGGGGTCCTTCACGGGCCGTAGTTCTGACGACGGACCGTGGTGGCACCCAGGAAGCCCTCCTAGAAACAACTCAGGAAAATGTCTAAGGGTCGACCCACGGTCGGACCCACGGACCATAGGTTAGACCACGGGCCATGGTCCTGATCCGTGGATCAGACCCCTCGACAACCTCTCTCTGAAGCCAGTCCACGGTTGACAGGATGGACCATGGGTTAGTCCATGAACCGTCACTCAGTCTGTGGTCAACTGCGTCAGAATTTTAAGTCAGGGGTCGTTTGGTCTTTACCTTATGTGTTGGACCCCTAAACTACGTCATTTAACCCCTAAACTACGTACTTTTGGTCAGTTTTAGCCTAGTAACTTAATTAGAACTTACCCTGGTCGATAATTCACCAAAAATCAAGTGAAACTTAGAACAAAACAGAGAGAAAGTCGAGCAACCCTTCAGGAAAACACAACAAGGTTTTCATTAGTTCCAGCCCCAAAATTTAAGGATTTCATCGTGAATTTCGTCACCAGGTATGTGGGATTTCAGTAGTGGGTTCCTTTCACCCATTAGGTCCCTAGAATTCAGTCAAATTCTTGATTCCCTACATATTATCTAAACCTAGGGTTTCAAGAATTTCAGCAGAATTCTATGATTTAGTTACTTTAATGTTCTTAATCAGATTACCATGTTTTAATATTGTTTTTCCCCAGATTCTTGCATAAACTCAGAACCCTAGTTATGTAGTTCTTTTAGTTCATGAATTACACTAGCTAGGACAGATTAACAGATATACATGCCTCATTTTTCAAATGTTTCATTATCATAAATAAATGTTGCATTTTCAAATTTGCATGTCTGATTATTGAGCTATCCATTTTAGTTCAGTTATGTTATAATTTACACATATTAAGTTTGGAGTAGGCTTTATACCGAGTTGGACTAGGGTTAGTCACCCTCATAGTCCCAGAACTACGTTACCCCGTAGGTTATAAGTCCCTCTGTGGGAATCAGTTTAGTGATCATGCCAGTCATGCCTCTATACCTCTGGCAGGGTATATTTGGTCCTCTCGATGGGGCGTATACATCAGCCTCCTCATTTAGCTCATGCATTTTTATGATGGTTATAAGTAGCTTCCACAATCAGAATCTAGTACATTGACCAGGCTATCAGTTACAGTTCAGTATTCAGTTTCAGCATGTTATAAACTTGGTCATTGCATTGTTTTAGTTCATGTTCAGTATTTTCAGTATAGTCATGCTCATATTATATCATTGCTTTATCGCTTTGTTCAGTTATATGTTCTATTCAGCTTTATTCTATCCTGCATGCTTCGTATCTTTCAAGTATTGACGCATACTCTGCGCTACATCTTCTCGTGATCTAGGTTCAGGTCCTCAGCATTCATATCACGCATAGATTGGTTCCCGATCTTCAGCTCAACAATATCAGTGGTGAGTCCTCATTCTCCGAGGACGACAAACATGTTCCTTTTACTTTCAGTCTTTAGATTCAGTTTTTGCTAGATTTAGCGGCGGCATGTCCCAGCATCTCTAGTCAGTTAGAGGCTTATTTCAGACATAGTTAGATTTAGTTTTAGCTTTGGAGTTTGATATTTCAGTTGTCATTGAACTTAAAAGTTATTTTATTCAAATAGTAATGTGTATGTCCCCCTCATTTCAGTTTTATGATGATTTAAGCTTCCACACAGTACTTTCTTAATTCAGTTATCTTTAAGTATGCTTATGATATGCCAACAGGGTTAGCTTGGGGTCACTCGTGATCCTAGGTCTTGTGTCCGCGTCATGGGGATAGCTTTGCGGTGTGACAAAAGGGTTCATCATAGGTTCATATTTGAAAAATCATAAATTAGACTTGGATCAATATAACATTGAATCATGCATTAGAATACTTAATCAACAATAATAAATAATAATTGAATGAAACCCATAAAGAACTAAAAGAACCCTAATTTGATCAATTGAGTTTGAGATTGAGAAATTGAAAACATTGGGACCCCATAGAGGAAGGGATTGTATGAGTGAATGCCCACATACCTTTCTATTCAAAACCCAATATGAATGGTGAATTGAAGACTTTAATGGAACCTTAGATCTTCCTATTCTTCCTTAGGTTGAGAGGAAATTTAGGGAGTGAATTTTGTTAGGTTTTGGCGAATTAGGAGAATGGGTTTAAATTGGGTAGTTGTAGGACTTAAAAACTTTATATTAGGCTTAGGGTAGAAGACAAAATGACATAATATTGGTTGAAAACAATTAGGAAAAAGACCCAAAATCCATTGGGAAATAACTGTTGAAGTCCTTTTATGGTTTGGACTGACGGTCTGTAAGCGTAGGAAAGTTCATACAATATAATGTTACAAATGAAAATTCGTAGAGACCCCTGATGATAGAAATAAGCAAGAAGGAACATGAAGCCATGAACACTGTTGTTGACTCCTCCTCCGTCTAGTGTTGCACGTGCCTGAAGAGTCGTCCTTTTTTTTTTTTTAAAAAAAAATTATTAAATGCCACCATGTGTTCGGTTACGATTCTTGGTGTGTATTATTTTTTTTAAAAAATAAGTCTTATGTGTGGTTACGCTCCTAGGAAAACAATCTTTTTCGTAAAATTGATTACAAACACAATATCAAAGCAATAAATCATTAAATAGCATATTCACAACAAACAAAAAATGTTTTCAATTAATAAAAATAGTCAAATAAAAGTCAATATATGAAGCTCGACTTCTAAAAAGAGGGGTGTCCCCAATAGAGTCGCCTTATCAGTCACACATCTTGACCTTTCTTCGAGATGTGACTGTCTTTTTTGAAAAATAAAATTAAAAGAGAAAATTATTTTTTTTCAAACCAAAAAAGGTCATTCATAACTATTATCGTGATTAGTTAGGGTACATATATATTAGTTACAAAACTATGATATTTACAACAAAAATGACCAAGACCATTAATGAGTATGTTCAGTCTAAATTTAGGGAATTAGCAACCCTATTAATTACAAAATATAACCTTTACAAATAAAATACAAGATACAAACAAATCAAATTTAAATATTTCCTTTATCAATATGGAAGGCCTTCAATCCCCTCTCTCCATTGAATCCGTTGGCGTTTTAAAAGAGCGGTATAGAACTTTATGTTGGGTTTTAAAAGGTGTGAATGGAAAATGAAGAGTTGTGACTTTTATGAAGAATTGTGACTTTTATGAAAAGTTGCGACTTTTGTGAAGAGTTGCGACTTTTATGAAAAGTTGTGACTTTTATGAAAAGTTGTAACTTTTATGAAAGATTGTGACCTTTTCGAAAGATTGTAGTTGTGACTTTTATGAAAAATTGTGACTTTTATGAAAGGTTGTGACCTTTCCGAAAGATTGTGACTTTTCCAAAGGTTTATGACCTTTCCGGTAAGGCACAATAAGAACTTTTTCGCACTACCCTTTGTTTTCTATAAATTGAGGGAAGCCCTCTCATTTTAGTTGAACAAATTTTTCTGGACTTCTTCTACTACTACTAAATCTAGTATTCTAAGTGTACTTTACTGCCGTTGAGTGGTTCACTGACACTGTGGTTTTAGGTACCGATACACTGGTGTATAAGATTGTTCTATCCTGGGAGGATATATTCCATTAACCTCGGGTACTTGAGGGGAATTATTTTCTTAAGGGAACACTGTGCATTCAGTGGGCTTGATTTTCTTTCTTTGAGAATAATATTTTTATATTTTTTCTAATCTGTTTTTTATTCTATTTTCTCTACTAGTTTTAATTTACTAGTTTGAAAATACTCTTTAAACTTTGTTGTTTCTTACCAAGTTCTTCAAAGTTTTGTTCTAAGTATCTTAGTGTCATGCCCCGAGCCTACACCTCGGATGTGGCTGGCACTGGAAGACCATTGCTGGCCCCAAGCGAACCCTTGGCCTGACTTACTTACCAGCAGAAGACTGTACTCAACATAAATACTTTTAAAACAAGTAAACTGAATTTCTCAAAATATAACTTAGAATATATAATAATAACATTCACTGCCAAAGTGGCAACTCAAGTCTCAACTTAACTAAAAGGAAAAGTAAAGACTCATGAACTAACATCTGACGGACCATCTTTGAAGCCTCTAAAACAACTGAGATGGATATCGGGACAGGCCCAAGACATCCTAATAAACTAACATACTGAAGGAAATAAAAGGATCCTCTGGAAAGCTAGGAGGCTCACCAACTGACTCTGAGTGCTCACTGGATCAACGAAGCGCTGGATGCTAATCATGATAACCAGCATCTGCATCATAATATGATGCAGGCCAACTGGCATCAGTACATTGAATGTACAAGTATGCGAGTTGGAATGCTAAAACAAGATATATGCTTGAAAAGATTCTGAAAGAAACACTTACCTGGCTCTTCTCAACTTCTGAATAACTTAACTCAAATATAAAGCAATTGTCACGCCCCGAGCCTACACCCTGGGTGGGACTGGCATTCGAAGACCATTGCTGGCCCCAAGCGAACCCTTGGCCTGACTTACTTACCAGCAGAAGACTGTACTCAACATAAATACTTTTAAAACAAGTAAACTGAATTTCTCAAAATATAACTTAGAATATATAATAATAACATTCACTGCCAAAGTGGCAACTCAAGTCTCAACTTAACTAAAAGGAAAAGTAAAGACTCATGAACTAACATCTGACGGACCATCTTTGAAGCCTCTAAAACAACTGAGATGGATATCGGGACAGGCCCAAGACATCCTAATAAACTAACATACTGAAGGAAATAAAAGGATCCTCTGGAAAGCTAGGAGGCTCACCAACTGACTCTGAGTGCTCACTGGATCAACGAAGCGCTGGATGCTAATCATGATAACCAGCATCTGCATCATAATATGATGCAGGCCAACTGGCATCAGTACATTGAATGTACAAGTATGCGAGTTGGAATGCTAAAACAAGATATATGCTTGAAAAGATTCTGAAAGAAACACTTACCTGGCTCTTCTCAACTTCTGAATAACTTAACTCAAATATAAAGCAATAAAACACATGCAATATATAAAGCTTATAAAACAGTTGAAAACATCTTAGTTCGTTAAACAAAATGCAGTAACAAACTCAACTTTGCTCATATACGAAAATAATATAATTTCTGGAGGAGATTCTCTAATCGACAACCACCATCATGAGCCTAAGTGGTGATACAAAACTTTACCTCACGCTGCCAAGGACCATCCTATACCTTGCCGTGGTATAGGACCTAACTCACTTAGTGGATCCACTAGTCTATGCGAAAAGGATTCAACTAAAAAGTATGACCCTTTTCTACCCATGGTGGCTACATGGTTTATGGAGACTTGAGTTGACATGAACTCGTATCCCCATATTGGTGCTCAATACTACTCCCAAAATATACTTAGGTCATGTGTTTGTAAAAACAAACCCTTTCTTTGGGTTGAGATAATTACTCAAAACTTAGCTTAAATGCTCTCTTGGAAATCTCAGTTTCCTCTTTACTGAAAAACTAGCTCATAGGCTCTTCTGGAAATCAAAGTTTCCTCTTTACTAAAAAACTAGCCCATAGTCTCTTTTGGAAATCAAAGTTTCCTCTTTACTGAAAAACTAGCACAAAGGTTCTTTTAGAAATCTCAGTTTTCTTTCCTGTTTAAATGTGAAAACATTTAATCTTTGGGAATACGTAGTCCCGATATATTCTTTTTGAAGAAATGACTTCAATCTTTACTCTTTTCTCAACTCAAAACTTATGTCTCAAAACAAAGTTAAAACGTTTGCTAAAGACTTTTGGAAAACTTTAAGAACTTCTCTTAACATGACTCTTAACTTCCCTTGACTTGACTCTTAACTTTCCTTGAATTGAATTTATGGATTCGAAGGATCGAGATTTGTGATAGGAAAGATCTCATGATGTTTAGGAATGAATTTAGATAGCTAAACATGAGAAAAGGTCGAATTATCAAAATGTTAGAGTGGGTCCGCGACGCGGAAAGGCATTTAAATTTAGTTCCAAAAAAATAACTTTTTAGGCAAAACACTCCGAGATGTCTCCGCGACGCGAAACGAACTTTCCCAAAACTGGGAAGCAGCTCCACGACGCGCCACGACTGCCAAATTTTGACCGACAAAAATTCTTCTTCGTTTTCCATCCCCAATTCGCCCAAACTCAGTTCTTTTTCTCAAATTTCTTTTAGATACAGATACCCAAAAAATGTACCTAAGAACCTAACTCTAAACGACTCTATAATACGACGTAACGATCTCAGAAACTTCCCCATATCAACCAAATTCAAGAACAACATAAAAAACAAGAATAGGTATGAAGAACATCAACTTTCAAACTCTTTTAGGACAAATTCATGCTGAAATAAATATGTTTGGGACGTGGGAGAATGATCCCAGCATTATGAAAGCCTCACATACCTGGTAGGGATCACCCCGACGAAATCCACAAGCAATTCACCACGAAATCGACAAACTTTACTTTTTCTCCTCTTTTCTCTTCTTGCATTCTTTCTCCAAGAACCCTAGCGTAAATCTCCAATTGCCTAAACTGAACCAATTCAGTTTTGACCCTTAATTAATTCACCAAAAACAAATTAAAATAATAGGGTATGGAAAAGACAAAAACACCCTTAAAAATCCGGATTGGACACTTCCTTAATCCAATAGCCCAACTTCCAAATGGCATAACTTACTCATACAAACTCAGAATCGCGCAAATTCAGCGGCGTTGGAAAGATCATTCCAACCATATCTAGAAGTACACCTATCTCATCCTGATCTAGGAATTATGGCCAGTTGAAGTTGACCAAGAATCAAGTTTTCCTAACTTAAACAAATTTCCAGGTTTTTAATTCTTTCCAAAAATGAATATTTCCAATGCTCAACTTCTTCCTAGTTATTTCAAACTGTGGGAACACTTAGGAATACAAGATAAACAACAATCTTAAGGAAATTATTATACTGTTGGTATTTCATGTATTCTACTGATTGAAAGAAACAGATCATGGAAGTAGAAGATTAATGCATTACTTCTCCAGAATTCAGTGCTTTGTTTAGCAAGGTCGAAGTGAGAATGCACTAGAAGAATTGGTGGTATTTCAGTTAAAGATTACAACAGGTAACCTTTTTATTATTTATCTAAGGAGGAAAATAGTTTCTAAAAGTTAATGATTTTGATATTTATCATGTATGTCTTTGGAAAAAGATATGCAAACCATATGATTTTTGAATGAATTTTCGCACAAAGTCACAGCCTCTTTTTTTTTTCTTTTTCTCTTTTTCAACACTAAACTCTTTTCATACCTTTTTTTTCATTTTGTTTCCTCTTTCGTAGCCGCCCTCAACTTATGCATTTTGCATTAGTTGAGGTGCACATTGTCCGATGTCGTACCAGGGACAAGATCAAGGTCACTTTTGACTTAGCGACCCTCAACTTAGGCTTTTGGCCTAAGTTAAGGTGTACATGTCCTAGGAGGGACCGGAGCCAAGACAATAATTTAAAGGAAGGTGAGTTAGGTGAATCAAAAGAAATGGGCAATTTTAGGCTCAAATATTTGGATCAAAAGGGAACAATGCTACCATTTGGTTAGATCATTTTAGGCTTAAGTGGACTAATTTGAACAATGGCCTATGATCAATTCCCAACTTCTAGCCTAGATTATCCTTGCAGGACCAACGAGGCAAGTTCTAGATTGGCACAAAACTGTCTGAACATTCAACAATCCTCACACACTCATGGCACCTTATTTCATTATCAGATTATCAGATTACCCAGTTCAAGTTTTTAGCTTAACTCATGAGGTCAAATCAGTTCTTATAATGTCACATTCATAGCCAACACATCAACTCATTCTAGCCTACAGATTTTAGCACATATCAGAAATTTTGGACAGGTATCATTTTTCATTCTTAATTATGCCATCATGCTTAATTATTTCTCATGCTTCTACACATACAATCCTAA
>NW_006239130.1:644432-651903 GCF_000226075.1 Solanum tuberosum
CATTCTTTCTCATTCTTCTACACATACAATCCTAACACATGCCGGTTCAGTAGAAATTAACACAGTCTGTTGAGGGAAAAAAACACAGGCAAGAAAAACCCCCGAGAGGATTATGAGTTGGGTTACTCAGACTTCACCCTATCACTAACAATTCATTTACCCCACCCCCAACAAAATAGAGTTCAATTGTACCCAATGCACAAAACGTAAAGAATAAAGGATGGGGTGAAGAAAACCTGTGGCGCATAGCGCCGAAGACCTATAAACAAGCGGGTGGGTTCGGTTTCTCAGAGCCCACTGGATAAACAATAGGGTCACCCTCAGTAGTGCCCGCATCAATTGTTTCCGCACCCTCAGTAGTGCTAACATATGCTCTCACCGCACCATTAGTGGTGCTCACACTGCTAGAGCCACCAACACCAACCTCTCTATCCCACTGCAGGTGTGTCTTCTCATCTACTATAGACGCCCTCTAAGCCTCCTCAAATTGTTGGCGCTCCCTCTTGCGAGCTCTCTCAGCCTTAGTGTCCTCAGAATCTCTACTAGAGCGGGGTCGCTTCCCAGCACGATGGGAAGAAGAAGGTAGAGGTATCTCATCTTCGAATAGGGCATCAACACCATATCATTAACCGGTGCAGTAGGGGCCAACTTGTGCTCAGTCTTTGGTGGAGCTAAGAGAATGTCAAGATCAGCCCGATGACTGGCTAAATCCTTTCGGAAGGCAGAAACATCGGTGGTGGGGGATGGCTTCTCTAAGACACGCAACTCAAAAGCATCAAGGCGCTGGTTGACATGATGAACCTTACGGTCCATCATCTTCTCCATTCGCTGCTCCACCCTATTCTCTGAATCCTCAATCGCTCGCTGCATCCACGGCCTCAGATGATGTAGTAGTGTGTCCATCTGGGTCTCCAGCTTCTGAACACGGGCTAGAGGCACTGTCGCAGAGCCTGAAGAGAGAGTGGCTCTGGAGGCGCTAGGGGCCTGACTAGTGGCCGGAGAATGAGAAGCCGGGGCATTTGCAGTAGGGGTTGGAGGGGTAGGATCCTCACCCTTCATCTGCCCCACATCAGCAACTAAGTCTGTTCCGACTATTGGCACCTCAACATGCATATCTCTTCGCGGTGCGGCCACATTGGCCTCATCTTAAATCAGGCCTATATCTAGGGTCTTGGTTGCCTGAATCAATTTATCACAATGATAAACCGGCACTCCAGAGTCTCTGCATAGCTGAAAAATGAAGCATAGGAAGGGGTAAGTTGTGGTGGCCTTGAAGGCCCTCTCATGGATCTCCGCAATAATAATGCGGGAAAAATCCATCTCGAACCCAGCAACTAGAGCTGCCACCCTGACTGCGCGGTCCTAAGTAAGAACATTGTATGCCTACGTAGGAGACACTCTATTTCACACCAATAGCTAGAAGAATTTGGCCACAAAAGTCAAAGTGGCCTTCTTGATGCCTCCACTTGGGTTGTTGACCCACTCGACGCGCTCTCCGTCTGTAGCAAGGTAATGGGACAACCAGTCCAATAATGTCTCCCTCTGCTCAGCATTCCTCTGGAATGCCCCGCTTCTCATAATGTCCCAACGGTAATAAAATTCTCCCGTGTTGATCGCTAGAGTATGGCCCGAGCCGTAGAGGAATCTGCGAATAGTAGCTTCTGATATATCAACTGAGAACCCACGAACTAGTGTAGCCCTGAGTTGAGGCAAGGCTGCAGGCTTGGCCGGTCTGTCAATGGAACCTCGGAGGGTGGCTTTATAGGAAACATAGAACTACCTAACTCCTCACTATAGGACCCTGGGCTACAGGCCATCCACTCGCATCTGTGTCTCTTGAAGAGTTCATGGATGTCAGGCATAGTATAAAGGCTGCATGTGAGAGCCCGACGCTCCTTGGTAATCAATCGAGCCATCCTCTCTTTCTCATTCATCATCCTGGCATCCCTGTATATTTTGCATTGACCACTTACGCACCACCGGTTTGGCTCCTCATCAACTACAGCAGGGTCGGTTTGGTGGTACTGGAATGTCCCCCGCACTACTACCCTCATCAAACGAGGTTGTGCTCCCATGTGAACTTGAGCCAGATACGGAGCCGGAATCAGAGTTGGAGCCAGTAGCGGAGTCAGAACCGGAAGCAGAACCAGCTGGTGAACCGATCGGTGTATCCCCCTCATCAGACTGGGGGGTAGTGACCACGTTAGAAGTCACCTGCCATGATTGATTCCGGGTAGTACGAGGTGCTATGGGGGATGTCCTGGAGGCAGGTGGAACATATGCGGGATCTCTCTCCGCATTAGTGTCTTCATCAATTAGCCAAAAAGTCGGCACTATGGATTTGGACTTGCTCTTAGGTGCCCAAGTCGGTGTTTTCTTAGGAGCCATGGTACTTGTGGAGGCTTAGTTACTACCAAAATAGACCAATGACACACTCGAAATTTTTTTAAAACCAAGAACGAACCAAAATGAAAAACAAAACAAAATCCAAATAGTAGGTTTAGTGGCCACCTACGGTCCGTAGGATGACCTATGGTCCGTGGGTCCCCTCCATAGGTCAGAGGTCCCAAAAAGTTGGGCTCTGATGGGAACCAAAGATGTGCAAAATGGTCCGTCGATTGACCTACGGATCGTAGTCCACCTCCGTGGTTCAACACTTGGTGAATTCTTCATGTGCACCAGACCCACGGACCTGATCTCCGTTCCATAGGTTGACCTATGGTCCATAGACGGGGTCTCGTGGGTCAGATATGTGCCAGGTATTAGATATGCTTCATATGTAAACCATTTTTCAACCATTCGAACAATCAACCTAAGTCTAATCATGCATTTCAACACAATTTATGGTAGTTTCTCATCCCTAGGGTTCCAATTACTCATTCTTTAAACTTTATTTCATACAAAATTAGGTACCCTAAGTCGAAACTTCCATTTAGACTATATACCCAAAGTTATTTCATTACAAAGACAACACAATCACATTATATCATCCCAAGGGTGTTTCTAACTATAGTTTATCATGCATTTTCATACAAAAACAACCCAAGGTCAAGATCCACTTCATGACTTCATATATTGAACAAAGAATACCTAAATTCAGAGTTAAGTTGAAATCATTTACCTTACAAGTAATGGAAGTGGGTAATTGTGTGATGCCAAAACTCCTTAGACCTTTGTGACACCGAACCCGGACCTTGAACTCTTCTTGGGAAGGGAGAATGTGAGTGATCAGATTTGAGAGAATGAAGAATGGAAATTTGGGAGAGTGGGAAATGATTATGGAAAATGGGAGTGATAAGGGGGATTGATAAGGGAGTTTGGGGATTTGGAGGGGTTAGAAACGGTTAGGAGGGAATAGAGGAATTGGGGAATGAATTTAAAAAATGAAGAGTTTTATTAAAAAGGGGTCCGAGTTGGGTAGACTGAACCTTAGGCTTGGACCCATGGAACTCCGTCTATGGGCCGTGGGTCGACCTACGGACCGTAGATGGGATCCATAGGTTACTCAACACTTAGAATATTACGAGGACTTACCTGGGGATCTACGAACACCATTAACGGTCCGTGGTGACAGTGGATGGGGTCCGTAGACCTCTGCAACAGACCTTTTTCTGCAGATATTGCTTCTCATCCCTGCACATGTAGCAACCATCAGGCCTTTCTTTTTACATTTTTTGGACACTATTTAGACACGTACCCTATGCTATATCTAGCCATCACTAAAACAAAAATAAAATACCAATCTAAAAGTTACAGAAAGTCAACTAAACAAAGAAAGCTCCTAACTCGAAAAGAAAAACCTATAGTTGGCTAGATTGTACATCTTGGGTTGCCTCAACCAATTCTTGCACATTCTCCCTTTTTCCCATGTAGACCTTGATCCTTTTCCCGTTTACCTTGAACCTTGTTCCCTCATTGTTCTAGAGCTTGACCACTCCATGTGGGAACACTTGAGTGACTACGAATGGCCCGGTCCACTTGGACTTGAGCTTGCCAGGAAACAAGAGCAACCTAGAGTTGAATAGAAGTACCAGATCACCAACAACAAATTCACGCTTTTCGATCTTTTGATCATGATACTCCTTCATCTTCTCTGTGTACAAGGCTGAACTTTCATAAGCTCTTAGGCGAAACTCATCAAGCTCATTCATGTCACATACTCTCTAACTTGATGCGGCCCCCTAATCCAAATTCAACTTCTTTAGTGCCCACATGGCCTTATGCCCTAATTTTACCGATATATGGCAAGACTTCCCATATACAAGTTGGTAGGGGGACATACCTATGGGAGTCTTGAATGCGGTGAGATAGGCCCATAGAGCATCATCAAGCCTCCTAAACTAATCGGTTCTATTAGTATTCACAGTCTTAGCAAGGATTCGCTTGATTTCTCAGTTGGACACTTCAACTTTCCCACTAGACTGTGGATGGTAAGGAGTGGCTATGTAACACCCCGTATTCGAAACAGACCGAAAATGCAGATTTTGAGAAGTTGCAGCCTGCAGGTGCAACCCATGGTTGCCATCCACGGACCGTAGGTCAGACCACGGCCCGTGCTGGTGGTCCGTTGTTCACCACTGCAACCCCTCCCCAGCCAAGCTCAGAAAATTGGCTAAGTCCCGACTCACGGACAGACCTACGGTCCGTAGATCAGACCACGGTCTGTGGTCTGTGTCCGTGGATTGAGACTTCCCTTACCCAGCCTCTGACACAAACTACGGTCGACCAGCACGGACCGTCATTCCATCCACGGTCCGTAGGTCTGACCGTAGATGAGGGTCAGCAGCTAGTTAGCTGAAAATTATTGATGGGTCAACTTCAGATGGTCATAACTTTTAGCACAAAAGGAATTGTGTGTCCCATTACTGATTTTATGATAGATAATTGAATTATCTTTCCAACTCCACCGAGTTTGCTAAATTCCGACCTCCGAGTAAAAAGTTATGCTCGTTTTAGCGAAGTTCTGTCGGGCAGACTAGACTTACGGACCCAATCGACGGTCCGTCGATTGATTGACGGCCCGTCAGTCCAATCCGTCGATGACTCCAACAGCAATTAATTCAGGGGTCTTTTGGTCTTTTCCTATTTCGTTTAACCCCTAAGATACGTCGTTTAAACCCTAAATCACGAGGTTTTAATCAGTTTAAGCCTCGAAACATAACTAGAACTTACCTTAGTCAAAATCATTAATCAAAACTTAGAAAATTAGAAGCAAGAGAGGAGAAAAAGGTCAAGAACCCTAGTTCAAGAACGCAACAAGGTTCCATCAGTTCCAGCCCCGAAATCGAAAGATTTCTCCGTGGAATTCGTCACCAGGTATGTGGGATTTCACTAGTGGGTTCCTTTCGCCCATTAGATCCCTAGAATTCAGTCAGATTCTTGATTCCATGATTATGAACAAACCTAGGGTTTCTAGAATTACAACAGATCATCATGAATTAGTTATTTAAATGTTCCAAATCAGATTATCATGTTAATTCTCAGTTTATTGCATGAATTTCAGAACCCTAGCTATGTATTTCTTTAGTTCTTGAATTACACATGCTAGGTCAGATATCTCAGTTATTCAGTTATACATGCCTCAGTTATTAATGCATCATTATCAGATTAATTGTTGCATTCTCAGTTTGCATGTTCAGTTCGAGCTATCCAGTATTTACAGAAATTCAGTCATAACCAGTTAACCACTTAATTCATTGGGAGTAGCATAATACCGAGTTGGACTAGGGTTTCAGCGTACCCATATAGTCCCAGAACTACGAGCCACGTAGGTGTAAGTCCCCTCTGTGGGAAACATCAGTTTAGTGATCACGCCAGCATGCCTCTATACCTCAGGCAGGGTATATTGGGTTCTCTCGATGGGGCGTATACATCGGACTCCACATTTAGCTCATGTGGTTTTATGTCGGTTATTAGTAGCTCCCACAGTTCAGTCAGACTCTATTGCATTGACCATATTTCAGTACAGTCAGTATTCAGTCTCAGCATGTTATAAATTTGGTCATTGCATCAGTTAGCTCAGTATTCAGTATTTTCAGTATCTATATCATGTTCAGATTATATCATTGCATTATTGCTTTGTTCAGTTATATGTTATTTCAGCTTTACTCTATCCTGCATGCTCAGTACATTTCAAGTACTGACGCATACGTGCGCTACATCTTCTCGTGATGTAGGTTCAGGTTCTCAGCATCCAGATCACGCTTAGATCGATTCCCGATCTTCAGTTCAGCAGCATCAGTGGTGAGTCCTCATTCTTCGAGGACTAGTGACATGTTTATCTTTATTGCTTGTAGTCTTTAGTTTCAGTTTTGCTAGATCTAGTTGGGGCATGTCCCAACATTTCTAGTCAGTTTAGAGGCTTATTTCAGACATAGATAGATTCAGCTTACTATTGAGTTAATATATTTCTTTTGTATTAAACTCTCAGATTTGATTATTTCAGTTATAGTATATGGGTATTCCCCATTTTTTCAGATTTATTTATGATTTAGCTTCCGCATCAGTTTTTTATCTTTAGTATGCTCATGATCATGCCAGCAGGGTTAGCTTGGGATCACTTGTGGTCTTAGGTCCCGTGTCCGCATCTCGGGGTTAGCTCGGGGCGTGACAAACTTGTTACCACAGCATTAGGTTTAAGTGTGCTAGGATGTCTGAAAAGCCGCACTAGGTAGAGTCCTTTTCATGGGTGTGTAGTGCGCACCACATCTAATGAGAGGGAGGCTACAAAGTGTTTTAGGAAATCTTCATTTTCTTGTTACTCTTATCGTGCGTAAGGTATGATCTAAATTCCATTCTAACTCGACGTTCTACGTTTCAGTGATCATGCCTCCTCGTAGAGCTTATGCCAGTAATGCGAATGCCAAGAACGCAAACGCAGCTCCTCCAGTTCCAGATTTGGAAGTCTCAAATACTGAATTCAGGAATGCCATTCAGATGTTGGCTCAGAGTGTCGCTAACCAGAACAATCAGCGGGTTCAAGCTCCTGTGAATGCAAATGGTGGATCAGCAGCAGCAAGGGTCCGTGACTTTGTTAGTATGAATCCGCCTAAGTTCTTAGGATCGCAGACTGGTGAAGATCCCAAGAATTTCTTGGATGAGATCAAGAAAATCTTTGAGGTGATGCAGGTCACTGGGAATGATCGGGTTGAGTTAGCATCTTACCAACTGAAAGATGTAGCTCATATCTGGTATACTCAATGGAAGGAGAACAGGGGTACAGATGATGCTCCTATCACTTGGGATTGTTTCAGCGAAACCTTTCTGGATAGGTTTTTCCCCATAGAGTTGAGAGAAGCAAGGGCCCAGGAATTTATGAACTTGAGGCAGGGTAACATGACTGTCCAAGAGTATGGGCTCAAGTTTAACCAACTCTCCAGGTATGCTCCTCACATGGTTGCTGATTCCAGGGCTCAGATGAATAAGTTTCTCTATGGAGTGTCAGACTTAGTGAAAACAGAGTGTAGGAATG
>NW_006239130.1:652955-654247 GCF_000226075.1 Solanum tuberosum
TTCATCAGACCTAGTATTTCCCCATGGGGTGCAATGGTGTTGTTCGTAAATAAGAAAGACGGTTCTCTCAGAATGAGCATTGACTATACGCAGTTGAACAAGGTCACAATCAAGAATAAGTACCCTATCCCCAGGATTGATGACTTGTTCGACCAACTTCAGGGTGCTAGTCATTTCTCAAAGATAGACCTCAGATCAGGTTATCATTAGCTTAGAGTCAGAGATAGTGACATTCCGAAGACAGCCTTCAGAACTCGGTATGGTCATTACGAATTTGTAGTTATGTCATTTGGACTAACCAATGCTCCTGCAGCTTTCATGGATTTGATGAACAGAGTGTTCAAGCAGTATTTGGACTTATTTGTCATCGTCTTTATTGATGATATCCTCATTTACTCTAGGAATGAGGAAGAACATGCAAGTCATTTGAGAGTTGTTCTGCAAACTCTTAAAGATCGCCAGTTATTTGCAAAATTTAACAAGTGCGAGTTTTGGTTACAATCAGTTGCCTTCCTTGGGCATATTGTGACTAGTGAAGGAATTCGAGTAGATTCCCAGAAGATAGAAGCAGTGAAACAATGGCCCAGACCTACCTCTGCTACGGATATTAGAAGTTTCTTGGGTCTAGCGGGCTATTACAGATGGTTTGTGGAAGGATTTTCATCCATAGCCTCACCATTGACTAGGTTGACTCAGAAAAAGGTTAAGTTCCAATGGTCAGATGATTGTGAGAAACGCTTTGTAGAGTTGAAAACTAGGTTGACTACAGCTCATGTCTTGACTCTACCAGAGGGTTCAGATGGTTATGTGATCTATTGTGATGCATCCAGGGTCGGCCTAGGTTGTGTGTTGATGCAGCGAGGTAAGGTTATAGCTTATGCTTCTTGACAGCTTAAGGTACATGAAAAGAATTATCCAACTCATGACCTTGAGCTTGCAGCAGTGGTGTTTGCACTCAAGATTTGGAGACACTACTTGTATGGTGTTCATGTAGATGTGTTCACAGACCATAAAAGCCTTTAATATGTGTTCACCTAAAAAGAGTTGAATCTTCGCCAGAGAAGGTGGCTTGAGTTCCTCAAAGATTACGATATGAGCGTGCATTACCATCTGGGTAAGGTGAATGTAGTAGCAGATGCTCTTAGCAGATTATCTATGGGTAGTGTAGCACATGTTGAGGAAGAAAGAAGAGAGCTAGCAAAGGATGTTCACAGACTTGCTCGCCTAGGAGTTCCTCTTATGAGCATATCACATGGTGGTGTACCGGTTCAAAATGGGGCAGAATCTTCTTT